>NW_009647688.1:1673337-1690089 GCF_000708025.1 Charadrius vociferus
TTTTGAAAGGGGGCCGGGGAGCCGCGGCCAGTGGCTCGACCCGTGCTGCCAATGGGAAAGAAACCGGCAGCCGCCTGGGCTCGCCTGCCCTCTGTCTCCCAAAATCTTGGGTCCAGAAGCAAACAAAGGGTCTTTGTAGAGTTGCAGCCGGCAGATTAGTTACAAACTAGTAATAGGCAACTTGCACAAAAGGGGACTGGCTTGGCCACCAGAAAAAGTTAATAGTCATCTCGGAGTGTGAATTAAAAGCATACCTTGCCCTGCTTTAACGCTGGCCGGCGACTGGGAGAGCTTGGGATGTGGAGCATTGACGGCAACTCTTAGTGCAAACAAGTAAAAGGAGGTGATTTAATATATGCCACCCTCAAGTGTTGGAGCTGACATGAAAACTGGCCCAACAGAAAGTGGGAAATGGAATAGATCTGCGTAACAGGAGAAAATAGAAATTTGTATTGGTCCTAAATTAAAATTACTCACCTAATTGTTCCTGCCTTTTCTCCTTTGGCTTTTGCATCACAGACCTATATGAATTTACCATGTGCAAAATTGCCTTTCATTACTAGTAATAAATAGGTATGAAGCTGGAGATGGTATCTAGTCGTAGTCAAAATAGGTGTATGTAAACAAAGACGAGACACTCTATGTCTATGAAAAATCATTTTGGTAACCATAACCCTTAGCAATTGTTTTTCTACATTTAAATGATGAAAAAATATTACCGTCATGCTGTATTTCTGTTAAAATGGTATCTGTGTCATTTTTTTACTTGTAAAAATTGACTATGCTCAATTTTTCAGGCTTTTAAAATTTTGCAATGCTTCAAGGAAGTGACAATTGTATATAGTATAACTTTGATTGCAGAGGCAAATTTGATTATGATTTTAACTATACGTAATATATGAAAATTTCAGCTGTTTAACCAGCATCAGTGGCACATTTTCCTTTAAAAACTGTAGTAGGTCCTGTGGAATGAGCACTTTTCAGCTGTTTGAATACTCCACCTTTGACTGTTCACAGTTATTTTAGTTCTAGTCATCAAAAATAGAAAATATGCATTAAACATTTTATTATTTGATGGTGTACTACACCATCTGCTGCCATAATGCACGCATCTCTTACTTGTTTTGAGATGTACTGTGAAATTGTAGTTTGAGTCTGTAGATTTTGAAAACGTACAATATAGAGAGGTGTAAGCGTTCCCTTTTAACCCTTAGCATTGTTAGACATTTCAAGAGCTTCTTTACAGCATTTCACAAATTAAAGGCTTATCAAAATTCAGACGTAAGAAAAATGCCGTTTATATCCCGTATTTCTCTTTTGGGTATTAAAATAGTGGGATCAGTTGCTTTATCAGTTGAAGGAGGTAGTGGGAAATTGAATCTCTCATTTTGTGATCATTTCTCTTCTTTAATACATTTCACCTAGTTTAGAAGTATGGATCAGAAACTCACAAGGAAAACTGATGCCCTTTCCTGCAGCTAAATTAACAGGAATCACGTGGAAAACAATCTGAGCCTTGTATGAAAAGGGGAGCCATTAAAATTAGCCCTAAGCTATGGACTGCACCCAATATCACTAGAACTGCACTCGCTGCAGATGTGGAGGCTGGCTCTCAGGCAAACTGAGCTGTGTTGTATAGCTACAATTAAAATCAACTCCTCTGCCAAAAAATAAAAGGGAGGAGGGTAGAAGGAGAACATCAAAGACAGATTGAAATGTGTAGTTAGTAATAAGAGTGGTCTCCTCTTGAACCAAGCCCTGCAGCGATTCATGGCCCCCTTGTTAATGAGAAATTTTGACCTCTGGTTTGTAAGTTAAACTTGTAATCCCAGCTAATGAAGTAAATCAATCCCAACTTCAGTCTGTTGTTCCCATTTTTCTTTGCGCAGTGTGTCTGGGAGTTAGTATCCAGGTCTACAAATACGATTTGGGGGGGGGGGAAATTATTCTACCGCTGTGTAACTTCTCCTGTTTTGCAGATTCACTTAAACATGTCTAAAGCAGACAGATTATTTTAACTTGGCTATGTGCTTGTAAAGCGTCCTATTAGTTTGGGTGGTTTAGAGGCATTTAAATAATAGGCCTGAGTTACCATTTTAAAAGGAGAGATGGATTTGTAGCTATCCCAAAATATTCGTCTCATAAACAGATTTACGCTTTAGGTATGTAGATTTGTTCGAAATGATTTGAGGAGCCTTATTTTAATTCTCGCTATATGTTTAAGGGGGTGCCAGCGATAGTTTTGAGTCAGAAAAAAGCTCTCCTGCTGCAATCTCAGTTCTGAGAGAGAACGGATTCCCTAGCAATGAAGTGAATGCCAAGCTAAGATGCTGATTTTCATCCTGGGTGGATCATCCTACCGACTTCTGTGTCTCGTAAGCCACGGAGGGACAAAAAGCCCAGCCCCAAATCCGGCCCAAGCGCCCTGGTAGAGCCTCTGAGTGGAGTCCATGTCACACTGTGTTATTAAAGAATCCCTAAGAGATCAGCAGATGGTGTAAAAGGGAAGCGAAGTCGTTGTGGCAAAAATACGGAGATGCCATATTCAGAATGTGCTTCCTGAAAAGAAAACATAACCAGCAAGGGAAAAAACCCGCTTCGCTCTCCTGCGTGAGCAATGGGTATCGCTGCGGACCCCTCTAAATGACACAGACCCTTTTTTGTTCCAATCTCTTTCTCCCCAAAGAGAGTTTTTACATTATTTCGTGGCTATTTAGCGCTACAGGGGCAGAGGCTTCCTAACAAAGCGTGTTTTTCCAAACGAAGGGGTGCGTGAGCCCCCTCTGACTGCAGGCACGTCGCTGCCTGGTCGCAGGCCTCTCTGCTCTCCACGGCCGCTGTGGCACGGAGTGGCTCAACACGTGAGTTTTGGCTCTCAACTTTTTGGCTCTTAATGTTAGTTTCTCGTAGCCATATTCCTGCAATTCAGGCCGCAAACCTCACAGCGTGTGACTACCGTTTGTAGACCTCACGCGTTTAGATTTCTGTCATGACTAGGGAACAAATGACCAAGCTCCGCTCTGTTTTGTGCAATTTTATTACTGAAAAGAAAGACGTTTTTTTACAGCAGTGGAGTGGGAGTCTCTGGCGGGGATCGATGCAGTTGAGCAGTTGTTTTGTCTGCGGTGACCCCGGCCGGAAGTGCTGTATTTCGGTGGCCTCGGGGACTGCGCCGGGCCCGTTCTTTGTGGCAGTAGAAGCCCTATTATTTTTATGCCTTTAAAAAAAGGTGACTCCTGACTGTGTCTGCTGCCAGAAAGCTGAGGGTGATTTCCTCAGGGCGGGCAACTGTCAGGAGGCTGTTGGTGCACCCCGAAGGGATGTGTTCCCCCTGGGGGAACTCCAGTGAGAGACCCATCCGCAGCGGGTGACACTCAGCCCTTCTCTGCTCCCTCCATCACTGGTGGAGACTGGGGAGCACTGGGGATGGCCAGATGCTGCCTGGCTTGGAGAAGAGGCCTCTCTGTAGCTGCCTGAAGGCTGTTGCGAAGCTGAGCCTTGCAGTGGTGGACCCTGCACAAGGTTCCTCCAGCCCTTCCCCACACGGCCGAGGCCCTGAACAGATGGGACGATGAAGAGTGGCTTTCCCAGGGCAGCCACGAGTTGGGGCCGCAGGAGGCTGTGTGCCACGGACAGCGGGGAAGGACTCTTCTGGAGGGGAACAAAACATCAATGCAACCCAAATATAGAGATTATATCCCCTAATAAGTTTTATTCTGTAATGTATATTTTTCCCAGGGATCAAATGTGGTGAAAATTTTTGTTACTCAGAGTTCCTCTGTGTCTGGAGGGACTCCATTCGGGTTGTAACGCGTTCAGTGTTACATGTGATCTTCAAAGTATAGGTGAAGGGCTAGATGAAGCTGTACACTGGTTTTGTTGGTGATAATACTGTACAGACATTAACTTTACCTGTATCATTCTTTGAAGATGCTCGCGAGCCTTATAACGACTTGAACCCGGGTGCTTTATACTGTTGCAAATCATCAGCGAGAGTTTGTAATAACCTACTTTTTGTCTCACTAAATGTTAAAGAAGCTTTGTTAATTTTGACAAGTGGAAAAGCACAGCAGTGAATCTGTTCTCAAGTGATATACCTCAGTATAGGGAGGATCCTGTTGCGAAGAACTTCGAAAATAATCATGGTTTATTAGCTGCACAGTCTTTTCCCCTTTGTTTCTATTCATTTAATTTAAAGTGAAACAACTCAGCATGCAAAACTAAAATTAGCTGCAAAAAAAGGTGTAAGTGAATAAACAGGCAAATCCATTAGAGTCGATGGGTTATTGGATCCCTTGCCATTCCTCAGATGGCAGCCTATTAAAAGTGGTAATGTCTGCCTCCGGCACGGCCCGAGGGCACGGAGGAAGGCCAAGACAGGCATATTTCACATGCATCAGACACAAGAATTAAATAGACCAATGTTCCCTAAAAGACTGAAGTACATCTCTTTCTGACGTTCATCTCGGGCAAAAATTCATTGATCTCAGTATGTCCCTTGGCAATTATAAAATATTAAATCCAAGTCACACTTTTCTAGTTGGCTTAATTTTTTCTCTATTCACAGCTTTCTATTTGATCAATTTTAACAAGTTAGGAATAGCATCTAATAATAAAATAAAAACTGCAGAGGGAAAAAGTTTGTTCATTTGACATTCTTATATTTTTGTATTTAGTCTTTAGACCTGCCTGTTATTTTATTGTATTTTAAATAAATTTGCACGCTAAATAGATGAAAAGAATATACATTTATACACATAACCCCCCCCCTCCCCTGTCTCCTTTGAATTAGCAATTTCTTTTTAAAGCTGAGCACTCGTATGTGGTATGGTGTTGCAGTGAAATCTGTATTTTAAAGCTAAATCTGTGTAGTTAATCACCATCGGTTTTCCTAGTATCAGTAATTATTTCTGCTGCATGTTTCTCTTATTATGTCAGGCTTGAAAATGTAATATTGGTGGAATCTCAGTTCTGAATTACTACTTACACAACCTTTTTTTTTCCTTCTTCTTTTTTTCTTTCTGTTTTAACCGAAATTTGGGTTTGTTTGTGTGAATACCAGTCATGTAGCAAAATGAAAAACAACCTATCAGAACCTGGATCTATTTTAACATAAATTTGGAGATTGCAACATGCAGTACAGCAGAAGGAATGTCTTTGCTGGTGATCTTTGCTGATGAGAGACTAATTTGGGGGAAGTTTTTTCCGTAGAGGCAGTCTACCTGTTGTGTTAGCTCGTTGCCTTCCTGCTTAGCGTTCTCATCTGGCTGGCACGCTCGCAGCCTACCATTCCTTAAATAAGCTCCTTCAGTGGCCAACAGCTATAAGCAATCTTGGCTGAAAAGACGTCAAGAAGAATGCTCAGAGTCTTGGTTGGCTTTCAAAAAATGACAATTTTGATTATTTACTATCAGCAAAATTACCCCATGGAAAGGTGGGGGAGGCTAACCAGTAGGTCTTAAATCTGCAGAGAAGTAAAGTTTAAGATTTTGCTTTACATTTTGGAAACAAGACCCTGTTGCCATGTCACTCAAATGTTTATAAACAGCTTAATTTTTTTTTTTGTTTTCTTACTAAAAGTAAGTATTAATTAGCTATTGCAAGTATTATTTAGCTAGAAAAAAGGAGTATGGCTGCTTGTGTAGCTCCGTTAGCGCCAGCGGAGAGAACTCAGCTTGCCCTAGGTGCCCAGTTTTAAACATGGGCAGATGAGATGTATATTTCTGTGCTTTCTCAATTGAATTTTTAACTGGAAAAAAAACCATGTACTTTGACATTCAACCCAGAACGTGTGTAAGATTAAGCTTCCTATCTTTGTTTATAGTCCTCGGAACAGGTTTGGACCCACTCGCCGTGAGTCGCAGCTTCCTGGGAGGCCGCGGGAAGTGGACGAGCTCTCTCCCATCTGGCTGTAAAATGAGGATATTAGTACAGCTTCTCATCTGGCCTTATTTTTTTTTTCTTTCTTTTTTGGGGGTGGTAGTTTGGATTTTTGTTGATTTTTTTTCTTTTTTCAGTTAGATTGCTAATTGTGGCTGGCCCTCGCTATGTCTTTGTACAGCACAGATTGTAAGAGAGCTCATTTTCCGATGGGCCTTAAAGGTGGATATATAGTTACTAATTGACCAGCCTCCATCTATCCTGCCTGGGACTAACAGAGAGGTGCGGGTATACCGTGGTATTCCAGGAACACAGGAAAACTGTGCTGGTGACCCACAATCCCATTAGCTGTGGAGATTTTCTTTTTCCCCTTTTCCATAGAAATTGTGATCCAGGCATTTAAAAGGCACTCCAAGAGCGATGTTACTCAGAGGCATATTGAGTCTTGAAAAAAATGCAGATATCATTTTCCCTTTTTAAAACTAATTTTTTTATTGTTCTTGAAGAGCCACAATTAAAAAAAGTCTACAATATAACCTAGACTAAAATGCTTCTCTCTCTCTATATATATATACATGCATATAGGCATACATAATATTTTCTACCTCGGTATGTGGTTTACTATCAGCCGTTTGATATAGCATTATAAGCCATCTCAAACACGGCTGAGACTAATCTTCATGAAATTAGAGCAGTTGCGTTCTGTGTTTGATGACCGTAAGTTGTGGGGGTAAATCGGAACTTGCCGAGTTTCGGCAGAGTGCGTGTTAGTGTCCTCTCCGTGGTGGTGGTTTTGCACAGCCGCCAGCACACCGTTACCACCAGCCAAAATTTGATTTTGGTTCCTTACCTAATGGACTGACACGTAATACATTATTTATTAAAACCATGATTCTAATTGAAGTTTTGTCTAAGTAAACATTGGCCTGTTGGATTCAAATGGTACTTTTCTTCAAAATAGTTTCCTTTCTTGAGTTCCTGCTGCCGTCAACCGTACACCGTTAACCTCGTGCTGTTTATCTCATCTGCCTGGACCAGAACTCTCACCTGTTTGTCTTTGAATTTATAAATTGCAGAACTAAGTTTGCTCTTGAAATCCACTTAAAATTCTGTAAATTCACTTAAAATTCAACAAAATGAGACAAAATAAGATGATTTAACCCTACCTATTCTGAATGTTTCCATGACTTCACATTATATGGGAAGGACTAGCAGTTTTATTTTGTTCTGCAACAATAAACGTAGCTGTTCTTAATTAAAAAAAAAAATAAATCTTTAAACATACATTTATGATAGTTTAATCAGTTTTCTGGCAGTTTACATGGTTTTCCTAGTAGTTCCGCATCATGATATTCTTATACATTATATTACGATGCTATGATCCAAAAGTAAAATTAATAGCTGTAAAAAGTGACAACATTCTGCTGTAAGGATGTGCAATATTGTTTATTAAAATGATCCCGTTTTAAGAACATTTTACTGAACTTCATTTTTCTTGAACTGCATACTAATTTTAAAGGTCAGTGTGGTTAGTTACCATAGTAGTGACCTAAAAATAACCTTTCTAGTGTACCTGTATATTTCTGATCTGTAGTGTTAGCATTCAGAAATGTTCTTTCCCTTAGAGTTTCAGCAGCTAAATAAGTTGCAACCCCTTCAGCTATACTCATAAAAATTTGCTTCCAGACAACATGGTCTGTTTATTGTGTAATAATCGAAATGGCACTAAATTGCAATGATTGCTGAACACTTAGGAATTGCATTAACCACTTAACTGCTAAACTATTTTCCATTTTCTTCCTCACTGTGAAGTATTATATTGATTTTCCTCTTAGTTAGAGCTGCTTACTCAACCTCTGAGATGAACAGAATATTTTAGTAGCCTCATACACTGTCATATTTTGAGTCAATCAGCAGTGACCTTGGCTAAGAATTTTCTAGAGGTTTTATAAAAGCTATCAAGCAAAATAGCTCGCAGTGCACAGCCTGGAATCCTTACAGAAAACGGAGGGAAACACAAAACATCTCTGCTAAGTGAGCTTAAAAAAATTAGAAGGAGGATTAAATTTTTCTCTTTCTATATGAGCTGGGTTGTTTCCTGTTACCTTTAACGCGCTGCTGCTCAGGCAAATCAGTTAATGGTTATAAGGCCTTATCCAGGGACTTAATTGCAGCCTCTTTTGTGGTGTCAGGACTGTAATTAAAAATCTAAATCCAGTGACAGGTGAGGAATTTTAGCAGTGCCATTGTTTTCTATGGGGATGTCGATGACGCTTTGATTTTCTAACTATTCTATGTTAACTGAGGCAAAACAGACAAACGCTTGAGCAATATCAAACTTCAAAGCTGCGTGGTGATTGCTAGCTCTGCTACTAGTTTTGCTCCCAAATATCTCAGTTAAAATGGATTTCCCTTTCCTCTCGGAAGGTTGAGAGAGAGAAATTCTGGTCCTGTTTGTCTCTGGGAAAACTCGTCAGGAAAAGCGGAGGGCTTTTTGGTTTGGTTTGTTGGTTTTTTGGTGGGTTTTTTTTTTAAGCAAAGCCTTTCTGAAATCCTGCTGCAGCAGAGGGGGCGGCAGGCAGCTGCAGGTAAGGAAGAGTTAACTGGAAATGGAGCGGGGATGCTGGGGGGCAGCAGTGCTGCAGAACAGAGCAGTGTTCGTGCGAAGGCAAGTCATTTCCCGAAACACTGCAGACACATGGCCTCGGGCGGCCTAAAACCTTTGGAGACCAAAATGGCTCGCAGGAGTTAGAAGTAATAAGGTGTTTTTCCCTTCTTTCTCCTTCACTGAAATTCTGTAAGGTTGCTATGCATTACCGAGGAACAATGCCACTATTTTTGTGGTTTATATGGGTATTAAGATCCATTACAATTTGACATTTTTAAGATTGGTTATCCTGTAGTTTGGTGTTAAATTGAAGTTGTTTGTTTTGAATTTAATTCTTTCATTTTTCAAAGGGAAAAAAAGGCAGCACTGCTGTGCTGATGGCTTACTGAAGTATGCCGGGATTTGATGTTTGAACTGAATGTTTGCTATCCCAAAATATAGGCAAAATTATCTGCAAAAGAAGTCTCGGGTTTTTTTTTTTTAATCATTTTTTTTAAGTCTGAAAGGTGCTTTCTGGCTAGCTTTTCACAATCAGATCGTAGAAGGTATTGCACATGTAATATCTTTAAGGCATACCGTCTCTGGGCTGATTTTTAACACTGTGGTACACATCCAAGATGTGCTGTGCTTAATGCAACCTGCTTATGATTATTACAGCCCTACATGTTTGCAGCAGCTAAATAAACTCCACATCAAATAAATTACTGCAGCAACGTTATTAGGCCAGCAGCGATGTTAAGGACATCTGTTAACTCTTTTTCAAATGCCCCGTCCTCACTCCTTTATTCTAAACATTTCTGTGGTTGGTTTCGGGGTCAGTGCCGGCGGCGGTGGCTCCGCCGTAGCTGAAGGCTGTCTGAGGGGCAGGAGAGGGGTTCAGGTGCCGTTCCCAGCCCTGCTCGGAACACCACCCTGAGGGGCACCTCCGCTCTTCGGGTTAGGGCCAACGCGGGTGAATCGGGACGGCGCGGTGGGTAACGGGCACCCCTTTCCCTGGCTGTGGTTTGCTGCGGCCGGGGAGTCTCCTCCCGACCAGCGGGGCATCCTCGGGGCCACCTTCCCTGCCCGGGCCCTAAAACTCAAACTTCTCCTTGATTGGAGCTGGCGAAAAAAATTTGCAATGAAACTTTCTCTGTCAAAATACATTTTTGTCAAAGAGAAAATGTTTAGCAAAAATACATCTGTTTCAAAAACGTATTTGTCAAGAGGGTTTCTCGGCTCCGAGATGACATTTCTAGTGAGAAAGTGAGTCTATTGCTGAGCGGCTCAGCCCGGGTCCGGGGGACGCCAGATGAATGCGCCTTCGCCACCGGGATGACGAGTCTCTCTGCCGCTCGTGTCTGTTATACCGCAGAACGAAAACGTTGTTGAGAATTGAAATGTTTTCCGGATTAGTCTTTATTATGGGGCAAAATCTTACACGTAGAACCCAACTCATGGGTCTTTTAAAAATCACTTCTTTCCGTTTGAAATTCACATGAGAGCATGAGGTGTTTTGCTGGCTGGCACCGCGAGGGGCCCAGGTCTCCTCTTTATTTGTAATTTAGCGAATTGCAGATACTTGGTCATGAAAACAAACAGGATGCTGTTTTTCAAAGCTTAGATGGAACTTAAGAGCAACTCTGGTAAATTAAAACAAACAAGCGGTAATGAAAGGACCTGCAGAAATTCTCTGTAACCAGTGTCTAAAAGGTCTCTGCGTCTCTTGGGAAGTTTGCCAGAATAGTGTGACTGTGCGTAGCTTTTCATCAGCTTTGTAGGAAAAATAGATGCAAAGTGAGGAATACTCGATAAGTGTGGTTTGGTTTTATCATCTGAGCGGTGTCTGATTTTTCAAATTACAGTCTTGCCTCTCAGTGCCACTGAAGCAAACCTGTAGCGTATACTTACAGTATTGCCAATTCCGGCGTTTTCTCTTGCTCATTACTGCTGTAATTCAGTTAATGACAAAGCGCGTGGGGCTCATTGCAGTGCGTGAGGCTGCGGAGGATCACAGCGCAGGTAGAAACCTCTCGTTAAATGATTCACCTGCGAGTAGACGGAGCCACCATAACAGGACCAACTGTGCGAGTGCGCAGGTTGCCAGTTGCGTGGTGGCATCCTCTCCTTTGCCCTCCTCCTCCTCCTCCTCCTCCTCTTCTCTCCGGCGAGACGCGGGGGCCCAAGCAGGGCGCTGGACCTGGCGTTGGCAAGCCCAGGGGCTGCCCCAGCGCTGCCCAGGGACCCTCTGGGGCACATTCCCAGGGGCACATTCCCAGCCCCCGCTCCGCCGGTACCTTTGGTACCTTCGGGGTTGGCCAACTCCTACCTATGGGCCAATGAATTATGCAGCTGGGGTAATTAGGTGGCTTTGTTGTTTGAGTCGGGATTACCGCTCCTGGGGTGCCCACTGAGGACAGTCTGCGAAACCACATAACAAAGGTCATTTTTATGCAGAGGTGGAAATATTTGAAAGCAAAAGACAATTGGGGGTAGGGGGAGATAACGTCCTCGTGTATTTGGAGAGGAAAAGTGAAGTGTAAAGGCTGGTTGTTATCCGTTAGAGCTTTTCTTTCTCTTGCATTGAAAGGAAGAGGCTGCTTTAGCATAAACTCCAAAGAAAATAAGCACTTCTCTCTTCCCCCAAGTAGAGCTGTAAAATACAGATGCTTTTGTGTAGTTGGAAAACATGTATGGAATTACATATGGATATTCAGGGACTCTCTATATTTACATAGTCACTGTATGCTGTTTGTGTAATAGGACCCTGATTACAACTGAATTCAGTTTTCTTTAATTAAACGAAAGTTTCCATGCTAACCTTCAGTTGCATATTTTGAAAGACATTTGAGGTAGCAGACTAGTACATAATTTTGACTTCTCTAACCTACATGCCTTATGTTTGTGCCTCAAGATAACATTGAATAACATATTTAAACTACTCATGTGTGAAAAAGCAAAATTATATCTCATGAACTGATTTTTTCACACATTCAAAAAATCGAATTCCCCTTTTGTTCAGACACTAAATAGAAATCAGAAGGGAAACAATGTTTGGAGAAATGATACAATATTTCAAAATGGAGAAGGTACAAATGCTTTTAATGAGAAGGGATTATACTAATTTTGAAAGCTGAATCATTTTACAAAGGTATTCTTTCACAATTGTAGTTTTCATTGTGTAGGCATTACAGTCTGGTTCAGTTGATAATGAGTCAGAGAAGTTTACTGAGCTGTTATGATTTAATATTTTGAGTTGAAACTAGATATTGGAACATAGTAATTGGTGATAATCATATTTGATTCTCTCTTCAATTTCATCATCCAGAAGAACAAGTACTGTCAAGTGCTGATGCTTTATTTATATACAATAAAACCTAGAGGTGCTTATGTTCTCATGGCTATCGTTAGTATCTATTAAATATAAGTATGTTTTCCATATGTCTGTGTGTATGTGGTAGTTTTGTATGGGTATGTATAAATTATACCAAGGCCACAGTCTTTCATGGATTGTAATTACTGCGTAGCTATTCTTTGAGTTTTTGTAAACAAGGCAGACTTTAAATTTGAAAGCAGTCGCCAGAGGAGCTGTTCTGGCAATGCCTAGAATTAAAGCTTAGTCTTTCAAACTCCAACATCTATATGAAATAGAAATTGATGACATGGGATGCAAGTCTTAAAAAAAAAAAAAACAAGACCAGAAGAACAAACCAAAAAGCCAACCCAAACAAAACACAAAACCAACAAAAGAACCCCAATAATAATAAAGGTTTCAAATATCCTCTCTCAATTTACGGAGTCTGTCCAGTTTTCCAGACTTCGGGGAGAGCTTTTGTTTAGGGCCATAAAATCAACATTTTATTTTTCAATATGATGCTACTCTTCTGTTTGTATAGGTACGCAGAGTAGCAAGATGGTAAGGTGTCACGGTGATGCTGTTTGTGCAAAAACCCAGTTGGGCTTCATAGTGTGAATTGGTTGGACAGAGACTGAGTCAACTGCTGCAGGCAACATTGCTAAAAAACTGAAGTTTGCTCTTGGAAAGTGTTGAGTCCACTGTAGTTCCACCGAAGGTGATGTACTTTTCTAAATTAGAGTGTAGTAGAAACACAGTACTTTATAAATGAGGATGTAAAGAATGTGGCAGCATCTTCAGCAATATTTTTCAGAATAACGAATGTTCTGCTTACTGATTTGTCTTATTAACTGGGGGAAAAAAAACACCAACAACTGTAGTTTTGAAAGAATTGTTTATTTAAAACGCTGACCAAATTAAGTCACCTGGGGCACAGTGAAGGCTTCTGAAGAGCAGCATATAATCCCGCCGTCCATTTTGCTGCAATTTAATTTTAAAAGGGTAAGTAGAAGCCAAGCGCTAAGACTGCAGCAGTTAGCGGGAAAAGCTGATACGGGATTATCAAGGTTAGAGTTCAGATAGAACAGATGGTAAAATAGTTATAACCTACTGTACCATATGTTACTGCCGCACACGTTCAGGTAGCGCATTATATCTACTGTGTGGAAAGATCAGTGATCCCAACGCGGGTCTTTAGAAAGACCCAAAAAGCTCTTGAAAAATTGATTTCATAATTTCAGGCCAAGTTAATGAGAAAGCTGCAATTGGTTAAACTGCTCAACAGAACTCACTGTTCCAGAAAGGGATACAAAAAATTAGTCAGAGCATGCAACTCTATCTTTTCCAATTCCCAAAAAGCTAAAATGAAGCTTGTATTTCAGGAAGTCTGTTTCAGGCTCGTTATACTTGAATTTCTGGGGAGAGTATTTAAAGAAAAAACAAATTCACAGCACTTGAATTCAGACCGCTAAAACCAGGTTACAATTTGATTTATGATTTTTGGAACTTGTAATCGGGGGCCAGATTTTCAGAAGAGCACGCTATCTTATTAAGGTGCCAATGAAGGGATGAATTTCTCATCGGAAACGACCGGGGCTCCGCTGGGTTAGAGTCCTGCAGAAAGTCAGACTCCTCATCTGGAATCTCTGCTGTTATTCATCACACGCGTTTTGAAGAATCTGATGCGATACCGTGAAAATAGGAAGGTAGAAGACAAGAAAGAGAAGAAAGGGTTAATCAAGTCAGAAGTACTGGGAGAAGAAGTGGAATGGAAGCAGAGAAGAAAAATGAAGGCAGAGAGTTGTGATTTGGAGTGGTGCTAAAGAGCCTCTGGGCTTGAGATTCATCTCGCATTTTATAATGCTCATGTTGTGTTGTATCATAATGCACTTGCTCCTACTAGAGCTCGCTGTTCTCCTCTCCCACCGCCAGTGGTAAAAATAGGCCAGTAGCATCATTCCATACTATTGAGCGCATTCTGAATTCCATGGGGTTTTTTCACTTGCCTCCCTAATTAATTTAGTAATCCTCTGCAGCGTGTGCGCGTGTGTACGTTGGCGTATGTCTGCTCGCTTGCCCTCTTCCGTCATCTGTTCGGGTTCTCACGTTGCTGATGATGGGTTGTGCCAGCTCCCTTCCGAAGACGCGGAATATGTTACACTCCACTGCCTTTTGTTTGACTTGGCCAAAAAAAATCCCATCACGAGCCTCCGGTTTTGGCTGGTACTTTGGAAAAGGCTTTTCTTCTGTAGTTGCAACCCTCTTTTTTAGATAATATTCGTGTTTATTTTATTTTGGGGGTAATTGGATCCGAGAGACTTGTCAATTTATGCATTGATCATTGTGAACTTTGAGGACCTGTTAGTATCGGCTGTCCTATGTGTATCAGACAATTTTGTGTCTGTCGTAGACTTATTTCCTACTATGTATTACAGTATCTGTTTTAATTAGAGTTGTTCCTAATGGAGCCTTTGATTTTGGCTATCTGGTTTTTAATTTATTTTAAATAATTAATAACTATGTATATTGGATTTTTTTCTGATAAAGGAGAGGTGATGACAGCTGTGATACTACTTGTTAATTCTTCTTTTCTTGAGGTAGTCTGAGCAGTATCCAAACTCATCAGGATAGTAAAGATGAGAAATTGGAGATAACTAAGAGTAAAGCTTTAACATCTGAAAAAAATGTTTTAGCACATCACTGTGTTTCCTCCGTGATCATCTGTAGACTGAAGAGATTTTTGGAGATTTTTTTAGATATTGACATGAATTGCTCAATCTTTTTGTTACAGCAAGATACAGTTGGTTAAAGAATCTTCTGGAAAGTTTTTGTGATTCATTTAATCCCACTTTATAAAAGAGGTGGATCTGGATCATTTGTGTGAAAGGATTAACTTTACAAAACAATGATGTTTTTTTTTTTTCAAATGGCTTCATTTGAAATTCAAGGTTTATTCTCTGTTGTTGGCTGTGTTGAATATAAGTGTCTTTAAAAGGTTGGTTGTTGGCTTTGTGGTGAAATGGGTTGGAGGAAGATAAGGATTTGGGCATTCATGAAGTAAGAGGGGATTACAGGGTTTTTGAAGCGTTAGAGCAAAGTTTAAATTGTCAGTATAGTGTTTATGAGTTAAACTGCTCTGCTTTTTACTCAAGGCTTGGCTGTCGTCTTTTGTCTGATAATGGAGAAAAAGGAAAAACCTGTATTGACACTAAGAGGTTAGAGGACAGTGTGAAGCACAGTTTGTTAAAAAAAAGAAATAAAAGGACGCTGGAAGTGTGTGTGGTGAAGCAATCTGAAGCTGGGTGGCAGATCAGACTGCGGTCTGGAGGACAGAGGGCAGCAAAGGGTGGTGGAGACATGCAGGTGACACAGCGGGTCTGCTTTGGGTCCTGGAGGAGTGGTCCTGGGGTGGAAGAGAGAGAGGCAAGGGACTTAAAACAGGACTTGGGAAAGCGTACAGTGTGATGGACAGCCCACGGTGACCGTGACGTGCAAGGGGTGGTCTTCGTAACATAAAGGGGAAGCAAAAGAACGTCTTGCATGGGGGCTCCTCCGAGCGCACCGATGTCTGCGGGGCAGGAAACCCACCTCGTGTCCTTTCTGGAGCCACTCTTCCAGGAGTTATTTGTGCCAATCTGGTTTAAGTTTTTTGAATATTTTCTGAACAAACAAAACCACTGACTTAAAAAGAGTCAAGAGTGAGACAACTGTAAGAAACAGAAATGTTA
Organism: Charadrius vociferus; assembly: GCF_000708025.1. NCBI lineage: Eukaryota > Metazoa > Chordata > Aves > Charadriiformes > Charadriidae > Charadrius > Charadrius vociferus. The sequence continues at coordinate 1,688,888 of NW_009647688.1, forward strand.
CGGAATCAAGAAACGAGAGGGTACATTGTTCAACAACTTCTCGCTGCCGAACTCTGCCTAATGTCGGACATGCGCCCACCCTTCATTATATTCCATGATATTTGCAGTAATAGAAGGAGTGTTAGCCATCTTCCACGTTTTATTTACAAATGTTGACATCTTATTTCCTGTACACGGGGCTGTGTTCTGGCGATGTGTTTATCCTGCAAGCTGAAGGTATTAGCATTTAGGGCTTAATTTTATTGCCACTCGATTCTGAGATAACCGCATCGCCGGCTTTGTTTTGCTTTATTTAATGGGCTGAGTGTGCGAATTAGGGCCGTACATTACCCTCAATCCGCAGAGGAGCCTCCGGTAATTACAGGGAAAGGTTTATACCACTGTTCGTAGCCGGTAACTAATCCACGAGCAAATTTTACACGGGAATAAAATGTGCCAAGAGCTGGTAGATCTGTGGCTATTTTTGCCCTTTGTTTGGCAAGTGGTGCAGAAAGTCCCTTGATTGGCACTTGCACAATTGCTGGGAGTGCGCAAGACGGCCCACAGTTGCAAACGCAATTATTTTAAAGTCCGGGTGTTATACATCATAATTAGGCTTAAGAACTGAAAGTCAGTTGAGATGAATGAGGGCAATTCATGCTCTCCGGAGTTGAGAAAGTGATTTGGGTTTAGATTTCGCATTTGTAAGAATTCCTTTTCCCATGAGTGTTAAGATATAGATACTTTTTTCTGTCTCCGGCTCTTCCCCCTCGCATGGGAGGGATGGCAGTATGCGGAACGGCTCCGTGGTGTCTGTGTCTCACCGTAAGCAGGGGAGGCATAGCCAGCACGAGTGCCACCATGCACTTCTTAGTGCTGCTTTCTTCTTCGTCAAAACCAGCTGTGGATGAACCTAGGCCCCCACAGTTACCCTCTCCCCTGCAGTTGTTCTGCGCAGCGTGTCTTCGGGAAGAAATCGACCAAAAAAGCAACCTTTCCTGGCTAGCAATTATGTATATTTTAATTAGATACTTAAACAATTAAATTTTAGTTATATGTGCCTAGAGATTGATGAACGTCAAGAATATTTTAATTATTCTAAGTTTCTGATTAAATGAAAGTGACGATCCTACAGGTTAGGAACAAAAGGGCCACCCGCTATGTAAAACTGAGGTCATTTTGGAGTAATATTGAGGATTACCACAAGAGAAAATTCGGGGGGG
>NW_009647688.1:1690157-1733787 GCF_000708025.1 Charadrius vociferus
GGGGGGTGGGGGGGAGGTCAAATATGATTCAAGGAAAATGTGAGTCTTGCCAGTTGGGCTGTAGGTCTTCTCCCAAAGTTGATTTGACGTTTCTTGGCTCTTGAGAGAAACTATAGTGATGTACAGCGTGACTGGGCTGAAGTAAGATGGGCAAGGCCTTTAAAAAAAAAAAAAGAAAAAAAAAACCAACCCCCTCCCCCCATGCTATTATTATTGAAAGATGAGAAGGGAAAAGCACCACAGTGCTTGAAAAATAACAATAAAAAAATTTGGCATGATTAGTATTTCAAAGGGAGCAGCACTTGATTAAACATTTGGAAAGCACGGGAGGAGAAACATTCCAAACGAAATGAAAATATATGTGTATGATGGAAACAGGATAAATAGAATATTCCTCTTATAATTACCACTGCAAGAATGCAGCCCAAACGGAGAGTTCTTAATCAGGTAAAATTGTCATCGCTTTTAAGTCCAAGTAAGGCAGTGAGTTGTGGTAGGTACGAGATGTTTGTGGATAAAGATGTTGGTGAGATCCACAGCTGCAGCCACGAGCGGGTCCACGAACAAAGGGAACGAGAAGATCTGCAGCCCCCACCACGAGCGAACCACCGGTGTGTGGCAAGAAGTCAGAGGGCACGAGGCATCCGTTCCTGTCACCTACCCAGCAGGGACACGAGGAGATCTGTGAAAGGTTAAAAGTCTTCACAGGACGCAGAGCTGTGTCTCTGTGCAGGAAAAACTTGAGGTTTTCTTTCTTGGGGTAATGCAGTGATTGTTCAGAGATCTGCGTGGACGCATTAAGACGTCAAAATTAGTTGCAGTCTGGTTTCTTCCTGGGAATGCCCTGTCGAGGACGGGGCAGCTGAACACCCCCCCCCTGCAGCAGGTGAGCGCCGTAGCGCACCCGCCTGACCCTTCTCCGCAGGACGGTGGACGTGCGGTGGGGCACGCTTCTCCTCGAGGTCTCTCACGCGCATCCCCGTAACCCGCGTTTTGCCCCTGCCCTCGTTGGGTCGGGGGGATGCTCTCCCGACGGTCAGGTCGGTGGCACATGCTGAGGTCTCTCAAGTGGAAGTTTTTGGTGCGATGCTGTTTCACAAAGCAGGTTTTCAATTATAGTAGTACTGCATATGTGACTTACCTTAACATAATAAAGGCAAAGAGCAGGTACGTGTAAAGCGTTCTTCTTGTCCTGGCAGCCCGTTTCTTTGGGTTGAAATAACATTGTGTAATTATAAACTCAAGTGATCACATCTAAAGAAAAAATTTTCACTGTATCTATGTCTTGGTATGATTTACCTTCCTCTTATTATTTCTTAATATAAAAATTACTGCATGCTGTCTTTGAAATGTTGCAATTGTGTTGGTATTTGAAGTACTTGTAAATACTTGTGCAAATCAGGTTTTCTGATGTTTGTCTGCAGGGCGAGGTGTGTGTTTATGTGCCCGGGGGAAATGAGATGCATTTGCATCCAAGAGGGCGTAGCAAGCGGACGTGTGCCAAAACCGAGTCTGTAGGAACAGTTGCGCTGAAATCGTACCGGATAAAAACGTTTGCAAAGGAGAATCGTTGGCTTCCGAAGAAATACTGGTATCTAATCCTCCCTGTAAGGGCTGCTGATGTAGAAGGCCTAAACGATAGCTTTTGGTGATGAATCTTCCTGGAGAGGCTTGCAGAGCCACCATGTTGTGCACATGACGCTGCACAAGCTTTTTGTAGATATAATTACATTTCATACAGTATTGTTAATCTTTGGGGTGCTGGCAAACAGTTATTACTTACTTTTCTGTACTTCAGGGGAATACTGATGTAAGGATGTTCCGGCTCTCATTTAAATCGGTGAAATCATTACTGTTAGCCTCAGTAGGTGCTGAATTAAACCCCAAATTAGGTGGAACAGCTAATCATACATCATATTATACCTGTTCTTCATGTACGAAGTGCCTCTCAGCCAAAGATCTAATAGCATTTCATGCAAGTAAACATCGTCGCAGCAGAATATCTCCAGAATATTTCTTATGATCCAAAGCCTCTCATTCACGAGAGCAGACTAATGTGCGCCTCATCCTCCCGTTCCTCTCCAGTGCAGGAGGGTGGAGAGGCAAAGCTCCTGCTATTTTTTCACTCGGTAGATAGCCCGGCTTTGAATCGTTGCTGTGTGATTCCCACTTCCAGACCTCGGCTTGAAGTGCGAGTCTGCCACGAGGATGTGCCGTGTAGCCTGGGAAGAAAACCAGCACATCTTTTATCATTATTGCCTTGTCTCTCTGGGTCACGGCGAAGCAATAGCCGCAGTTCAAGACTATGTTCAAAGGAGAGATGTCAGGACTGAATTGTTTTCTGGTGAAGGAGGGATGGATAAAATATTAAATGCAGTCTTCTATTTGCCCTTATCTTTGTGTTTCCTGACAAGAATATTGCTCTGCATTTCCATGGTTCTGTAACTCACAGCTGAAGGTGTGCAGATTTGTGAAAAAATTTGATTTAATTGTTCAACAGTGAAATCGCAGTTATAAGAATCAGTGTAGACTTTATGTTACATGTTCTTTCTCAAGGGAGAGCACTTCTGTCTCGAGCGAGGAACAGCGCACTTTTGATAGTTAACTTGGTTTAATTTTCATACACCTGTTGCTGTAATTAGTGTAATTTAATGCACGGAGACATTTCTACTTTCTGCGCAGGAGGGGAGTTTGTCCGTGACAGCGTCGGGAGAGGTGTGTGTCTCTCTCAGCCCTCTCTCCCTGCACCCTTCGAACCTTTGGGGAAACACTGATCGAATCTGGCGACGGGGGCAGCGGGGAGGGGGACGGGGTAGGAATGCGCTGGAGATTTGAAGTCCCTTCAGCTTCCCCGCGCAGGGTCGGTTTGGGCACGGGGAGGAGAGGCACGCTGGCGCTGCCGGCGCCGGGGTGGGCTGGTCGGCGGGGGTGGGAGGAGAGCCCACCGCCGCGGAGGTCTGAGACCGTTTTGAAAACGGTGGAGGTTTGGGAGGCGGCGGAGGGGAGTTGTGATGGGCGGAGGGGCGTACAGCGCGCTGAGATGCTTCTGGAGGAGGTGGGAGGTGATGAAGGCTCCATAGGGCAGCACGGTTGTGGTGGTAAGTGGGACCCGAGAAACGTGACACGTCTGTCACAGCACTGGTTGGTTTAATTTCTACCCGACCACTGTGAGAGTGTGTTTCTTTGGCAGATTGTGTGTATTTACCCAGTGATCTCCCACGTCTTTGGTCAGTGTTTTATTTTGAACTGTTTTTATTCTGCTTTTCCAACAGCGTGAGTTTTCTCGTAGAGGACGGTCATGAAAACAGCAAAGGGGCTGTGATGGGTGGCCCAAATCTCGGGTCACATCTGACATAAGTTCAGAATTGCTTCAGAGTGTGCATACTGAACCAATAATTGCTCAGATTCTTCTTCTTAAACCATAATTTCAAGCTCGGTAGCTTCCAGCAGCTGAATTAAGCTTGACGATCCAACACTGTTAGTTAAAATACTGTAAGCTATACGTACCTCAGCGGTGTGTGTCTGAAGCGCGTTACAGCCCATTAAAGTGGTCTCTGACCGTTTCGGCGGTGGTGGGTTCCAGGTTAGCGGAGAGCACAGCACTGCGGCGTTCCCGCAAATTCCTGCGTTTGATTTTCCCTGAACTGATTTTCTCCTCCGTCCCGGCCGGCGGCGGGAGTGGGGGTCCCGGGAAAGCCCCGTGGTAGCCCCCCTCTCCGTAGCCCCGCCAGGAGCGGGTGGAGCGGAAAAATAATTTGTTTGCTCTTTGCCGTCTCCCCTCGCTGTCCCGTGGGATTCGCAGCTGTAAATCGAGTTCCCGGCAGTCGCCGGGCGCCGCGCGCTGCGACAGGAAAGTAGGATGGAGCGGAGCGGGGAAGAGGGGAGGACACGGCGGAAGGGGCGAAGAAGGTGCTGCAGCCCCTGTAGCGTAAGTGGTCTCAAAACGAAGAGGCAGAAAGAGTTCATACAGAAATTAATATTTTTTTTTTCTAGTGTGGAACATCTTAAATTTCCCTTAAATTATAAATAGAAGTTCACTGATAGATGAACTAGTGCTGATGTATATTTGAGTGGGTGTGATTTGGTAATAGCTCGGGTGTGGCAGCCCAGGAAATAAAGGATGTAAACAATTTACAACCATTTATTTTTTTATTAGAGCTTTTATCTTTGTAACTCTGATTAGTTGCCATAGATACAGACAACACAGGACTTGTTTGGGATAATGAAAAGTCTGTCATGCTGATAAAAAAATGTGATTTTTCTTGAGAAAAATCTGCATTACTTCAATTCCACTCTTCTTGGCAATTAATTTTAACTATGCTTGCATTCATGTATATAATTAAAAAACTGTGGCATTTAGTAGTCTACATTTTTTTATATAGCATCTGCAGACTGATTCCGAGTACAATGCAGTACCAAACAAATTGGTCTTTAATTTAAATTAGAGATCATATTGACAGATATAAATTACTGTTCTATCAGGTTACAGAAGTGCTTCTGTACTTTCTAAAAATCATTCTTACGGTTTTTCCCACCGTGTGAAACCATTACAGAACATTATCAGGTAACTGATGGGCTCACAAGCGTGGTTATGAATGTTCACAGCTGAATGTCATGTTCCGATGTTGCAGTAGGTCATATTTGCTCTCCATACGTAAAAGTTGGGTGTCTGCAGTGATACATGCAGTGGATATGACTCCCCCCATCGTGATGCCAGCTGCTCTGTCCCAACAGAAAGTGGTTATTTGCTGTAAATGTACCTCAGCTGATTCAAGAAATGGTTTTATATGAAGAAAAACCTTAAAAATTAAGTAGCTCTTCTATTAATATTTGGTAAGTGTGTGCAGGATGGTTCCAGTGCGGTACGCCATGGACAGTATGTTTTCATGGGTTTGAGGTGGCCCCGTTTCTTACGAGCGTGTTTGTGGCTGCTCGGGAGCTGCAGTCAGGACGAATCTGAAATAATTGTTACCTGGGGCAGAGCCGGGGGGAGGGGCACCGTGTGGGGAACAGAGAAGAAAGAAAAATATTTTGGAGTCGGCTTGATTTAAAAAAAAAATACACATATTGTGTGGCAGCGCTGGAAAGTGTGGCAACAGCTCAGGCAAAGGGGACGCGTGGGCAGAGCGCGGGTGAGGGGCAGCCCGCGGTGTGGGTACCGTTCCACACCTGAGGGAGATGAAGAGTGCGGCATTAAGTGATGCTGTTTCTTTTAGGAATGCAAAGCGTTTGGGCGTAAAGGCTGAATTCAGAGCACCACCAAGTAAAGGGATTGTGCGCCGGGGCTGTGTCTGGCTTCAGCGTGGCCGAGCAGCCCTTTGGCTGCGGCACGCGCTTTGCCTACGAGCAGTGAGGTTGGGGGGTAAATCAATGAATCTCTTAACAAAACTACTCCGGACTGGAGAACAGAATCCCTCAGATCGAACGCTCGTGGTGCTCACAGGTTGTGGGCTTCTCCCTCTCTCGCCTGCAAGCTGAGCCACGTCCATTTCACTACGTTAAGCCTTTTGTGTCTGCGGTTACAAGAGAATTGGGTTTGCCCCACTGCTGTCATTTCATAACCAGATATAGGGGACATCACTTGAGCGGTAGAGTTCTGCACGGAGCCCGACGGCTGCGACACAGACACAAAGCAACAGAGAAAACAGCCCTGTGTTTTACTCGCAATATACCACATTTGTTTCCCCTACAATCCTTCGGTAGTAAAATTACGCTTAACTGTATTTTTAATGGTTAGAATCAAGATCCTAGAATAAGTATTTCCCGGGGAAAGAAAGGTATGTTATTAAAAGCAGCAGCAAGTAAATCTGGGATTTTAAAAGTATTGAAAACTTTGCCAGATGTCTTAGAGGTTTGATAAATAATTTAAATCCTTTTAGAGATTAAAACCTATTTTTCTAAGTTAGAACAGTTTATTTTGTCAGAAATCAATTGGAATTAATAAAAACAATGGTCTCCTAAGGATGAAAAAAGGGCTGAATGTGTGTGCACATATCAGGTTTCAGCTTTAAACTCAACAAGACTTCAGAGCCTGCAATGGCGGCCTTTCAATCGCGAAATACTCACACCACAGTGTTCTCGGGGCGGTTTGGGCCTTTTCTTTCTTATAGAAAGGCAGGATGAGGTTGTCGCTAACTAAGCAGCTTTGGAGCAATTCAAACAAACAAAAAAAAGATTATTTAATGCAGCTTTAGAAAATCATATACTGATGTTTGTCTTTATCACCGCACAACGTCGGAGTCGCTGTGATTTTTTCTGTTTAATTTTGCCGCTCCCAGCCGAGCGCGGGTTGTGTATCCCGGTGCGGCGCTCAGGACCTCCCCGCACTCAGCCCTCTTCTTCGGCGGACCCGGAGGGCGGTTGGGCGTCCCCGGCGCACTCGCAGCTCCAGAGGTTGTTGCAGTCGCGACATCCCGACGCACCGCTCGCCTTCTTCCAGCCCGTACCAGGATGTGGAACAGGATGGCGACGCGTTTCATAGACTAAAAATGGCTTTACCTGCTGCAAAGGGGTTTGTCCTTAAAAGGCTCCTGAAATTAAACTGGCCAAATACATCTACGGTTAACGGGACCGTAGCAGAATTAGTCAGACATACTTGCTGTCAATGAACAAGATCGAGCCGCACGTGTGTTTTCACTTGAGTTTCTTTCCTCGGGTTAGCTTGGTGAGACTCAGAAGAATAGAAAAAAAGAAAAAACCCTCATGTAATACTTCCAGAATGAGGCTCATAATAGTCCATTTAGGATGTTTACGGCAATCCGCAGTTCGTGGCTGCAAACCTGAGCATGAGGAAACTTCACTGTTGCAGGACTTGTGACTTTGCTGTGTTTTCTCTGTAGGGCCTGGGAGTGTCCGGCGGCGGTCAGCCTGGCCTGGGGACCCCTTCCTCCAGGCAGTATGCACGACAGAAAATAACTCGCGTAAACCTCAGGGACTTCATCTTCTACATGGAACAGGAACGAGAAACGAGCCGTTCTCTCCTGCTCTATCGAGCTCTGCTTAAATAAAGCCAAGAATTGTACTGATTTCTCCATACAGAAGCTCAACTTGCATTGAAAAGCTGTCATTTTAATGTGCCTTCTATTTTTTTCAGAAGTCAATGTTCCAGTAATTTTGTTTTGTAAAATTGTCAGACACATGCAATAAATTCCCTTTATGTAAAAAAAAAAAAAAAAAAAAATTACAAAAAAGCACACAAAAAAATGTGCAAAAGGTTTTGAAATGTTAAATCCACAGATGTAACCCCCATCAAAGTCTCGCTCCATTTGGCCGTTCTGGATACGGCCGGAGTGGATGGCGCTGATGTTCGCAAATGGAGACGGCTGCAACGGTCACCCAAACCATCTGACGGGCGGAGGGCCGGGCCGCGTTCGCAGGATGGGGACACACCGCGGCGTTCACCTCCGCGCTCAGCTCCGGTGCGGGATTGGTCTCTGTTTAGTTTCCCTAGCACTGTTCTACTGACTAACCGCGGCCATCCCTGTTGCTATTTTAGATAAGTTAGAATTGCAATTTTTTGCACAGGTAAGAGAATAGCCACTGCACACTCTCACAAATTTTATATATTTAGGATTTTTTGCTTTTACTGCACAGCTCTTTTCCGGAGCCATTTGCGGATCCAAATCCTAAGTGTATGAAATCTGTGCGTTTGGGTCCCAGCTGAGTTCCCCTGACCAGCTTCCAGCTGTCTTCTAACGCTCTTCAACCTTTTGCACATTTGTAGCAACTGGTTAGGAACACGAATCAGAGTTGGGTTTTATTTTCTAGAAAATATCTTAATTTATTTATTGCAAAGAGTATGGTTTAACGGTGGTTTCAAAAGAGAGTATTGTTCAGTGAAGATCTGAGAGTATTCTATATGGATTTTCAAAGCCGTGGCTGTAAAGGCAGTTGTTGGGGCGGTTCCACTCCCGGCGCTCGAGGAGAGCGGGGTGCGCGCGGGCGGCCGGGACGGCGCCGCAGGGACCGGCGATGCCTTCGCCTTGGACGATTGGACCCGAGGACTCCAGTCCGGAGAGGCTCATGAACAAGCGCGGGACTTTAAGCACGATGCGTAGTTTTAAGTGCTTAAAGCGGGGAGGAATGCTTTAAAAATGCTTTGCTGAACTGGGATTTCGGGGGCCCACACGGAAGCCGAGCGAAGTCAGTGTGAGTCTTTTAACTGGGTACGGGGGAGGAATCCGCGGGCAGGTGGGCACGAGCTGTCGTACTTCAAACCTAACAGTATTATCAGCAACCATGGAAGGGAGACCTTTGCTTATTTATCTTTTCAATTTTTACTATGTTATGCTTGCCACTTTTTTGAGGCAATATTTTTTTTTTTTGATGGGAAACCATAGCGAAAGCACAAATAGAACTATTTCTCCAATAGTTTTAAAAACAAAAGTTTTAATTATTTTTTAAGGTTTATGAAAAGCAGAAGAAAATTTATACCGCTGCTATTTAGCCAAAAGATTATTCATAAGGTATTTAAGGCCAGGAAGTGTAAAATTATGTTTTAAATGTATCGATAATTTGTACATATTGTTTATAAAGGCCTTGTGTTTATTAGAATTACGTTATTTTGATGATTTCTGTACATACTCGTAAATACCCCCAATTTGTGTGAAAACATACTCCCTTATTTGTACTTATTTTGTAAAGAAATAAAACAATTTACTAAAGTAACACATCGAGTGACATACAGTATTAATTTATCAAACATGAATTTCACATTGTCTTGTAGTTCTTAAGCACTGTTCAGAAACATTTTGCATTAAAATATTAACAGAATACCCACAAAGAATTATTAAAACCAAATACTTCAATGTTGTGTTGTGCTGATTCTTATCCTTTGTCAAACATCTAATAAAATTGTCAACAAACCTCGATGCCATTAACACGGTGAACGGAGGCGCTCAGCAGTTGCCGTCTCGGAAGCGCTCGGTGCAGCAACGCCGCAGAACATCCCCTTTCGCTCACCGTCCGGTCCGAGGCCGCGCCGCCGCGTCACGGGGCTGTACCGAAACCGCTCGCCGAGCCACCGTTCCTCACGCCACCGTTTCAGTGCTCGGCGGCAGAGAATCAGAACTACTTCGTTCAATCGAATTAGGCGAAAAACCGGGCTGCGGTTACGGTTTGCTCTTCGTAACAAACACGTGCGGGCTGCGCACCACCGCTTTCCCGGAGCTTCTGTGAGATTTTAAAACCTGTTCTAGCGACGCTGAGCAATGTCCTTAATTAAGTTATGTTGCTATGGTTTAAGGCCAGAAGTAAAAATTCAAATCAGTTTTTGCTGGTATTGCTGCCTAAAAATATAGGGAAATAAGTAAAAAAGATACAAATGAAACTGTAATAAACTTTAAATAAGTGACCTGAAGTTACTAACTAAAAGAACATGTCCTAACTTTTTTTTTTTTTAAAGGCATATTTCTCCTAACGAAGTGATTGTTTCCACATGTCTTCCTTGCCTTAGTGCTATGTCGCCGTCAACGTTGTGATGTCACGGCGCAAACTTTCCATCTCCAGTTCACGTTTAACTCGGCCGGCGCAGCCTCCACCCCTTTACGCTGCCCCAAGTGCTGCAGCCGCTTTATTGGGCTATAAAAAAATGGGGTAAACGCCAAACTGAAGAAAACCAAACCGACCGGCCACAAATGCTTCCCGTGGCGCCCTACGAACAGGCGAAGCCCCATCTCGCCTGGAGCCGGAGGGGCTGCGCCTTCGCGGGCGTTCGCCTGTGCCCCCGGAGCGCGGAGCCGGCGCCCACAGCCACGGTCCCTGCTCAGGAGGGCAGGACAAGAGCGGTATGGGATAAAAACATGAAGCTGAACGGCTTATCGAAGGATACTTTGAACTTAAAGTGAACTCCATGTATGAAAGTAATAAATAAAAAGACTTTTTTTTTTTTCCTTTTTGCAAGACATGGCTACATCATGCTGAACGGAGCAAAAGGCCGGAGGAGACGCAATCAAAAGTTCTCACCTCTTTCAAACAACATGGGAGATACAGTGAGTGTTCCACCCTACTTGCTTATTTTTGATCATTTACTTTACAGAAATGTTTATGGCATGAAGTACTGTATAAGAAATGTGCATACACAAATACATGACAATTATACGTTAAGTTCTTTACAATATTAAATGTATAATATACAATTCTACAGATATCTTACATACAAAGGTGAATGTTGTGCCATATATTCAAATATGGCACTGCCTAGCAACTTTAGAATGTCGTACAAGTATAAAACCACAAAATAAAATAACTTTACAACTCTTTTCGAAGTAGACAGATTCGCTTGACTGCTGTGCTGAGTCAGCAGGCCAATAGGTATCCGCTAAGATTCCCAGAAGAGATTTCCAAGTAACCAAGGTGAGAAAACCGGCAGAGGTCTGATTTTCCACAGACAGGTATCCAGCCCTCTCCGAAAACGAGACCCCTGCCGAGGCTGGGCCTTGGGCAGTCAGTACAGCTCGTCGCTTTTGAGAAGACTACTCTCAAACTTGATTTTTTTTATTTTGCCCAATTGCAGTCATTTAGCCTTAAAGAACTCCTTGTTCTGTGTGGCCGTATTTATGCGTCTAAGAAGAGTTTAATTAAAATTCAACATCTACAACAGTATTCTATAAATTAACGTGGGAGAAACTAAATTGCGATTAACACATGAATTCGTTATTGAGGACCCAATCATGCTGAACAGCAATAAACAGGATTTAGCAGAATGCTATTTATAACCTCGCACCTGCGAACACGGTGCTGTCTCCTGAGTTAGAAGCCGCACAAGCCACAGTCGCTGCTGATTCCCGGGAGGAGCAGCAGCCTCCTGCAGACAGCGGGCTTCGGTAAAGAGAACATTACACAGATAGAGGGCAGCTACAGAATCGGCATTTTAATAATAGTTTAAAATAATAGAGGAAAAACGATCTAAACAAAAGGTGGCCTGCTTTCACCGCACAATGGCACTAGAGGGCTTTAACATCTTTTCGCAAAAATTCCAGACCCATAAAGAGTAGGCTTGCCCCAAATTCTTAACGCTTCCTCCTAAACGCGGGCTTAGAACACGGTTAGGACATGAGCAACAAGGGGCGGCAGAGCTTCCCTCGGCAGCACCACGCGTGCTTCGTGATGCAAAACTGAACAGTTTCCGCATCAAAACAAGACTGGCTTTAAGAGAACTACAGCTCCACCGTCAGTATGTCACCCTCGTGTGATGGTGGACGGCCATTTATTTTGTGCTTCCAGATCCCTACTTTTGCAAAGATTGCCATACTCGGCCTTGTCAATTTTTTTTGTCACTTTTTTGTTCAGTTTGTGGGGGGTTTTTTAGTACTGAGCACCAGGTGACTATAAATCGGTCCTTTTCTGATTCTGGATTCTGTCCGCAGAGAGATATTTCAGTTGGAAATGTTGTATAAAAATAAGCCATTTGCTAGCGTGAGCGAGTACAATCACGGGAGTGTAACGTCGTGTACAGCGGTGTAAAGCACGTCTGATATGCAGGAGGTGCGGCAGTCAGGGAAGATACTCAGTGCAGTTTTTAGTGTACCATCTTCCTCTCGGAGGCGCCCACTTCCACGCGTCACAGCATCGGGGTGGCGCTGGAAACGCCGCCAGAGCCCCTTCTGCTGAGCTGCTCACATTGCTGTCATCGGTCTGGCTGCAGAAGGCCCGTCCGGGGTCAGGGGCTTCGGAGGTTCGCCTTTTTCACCACCACGGCTGGTCGGCCCCAGGTACGTTCCCAGCGGGGCCGGCGCCCGGAGCACGCTCAGGAATTTCAGCGTGAAAAACGGACAACTGGTTTTTCGAATGCATTTCATGGCTGGCGATGTGACAGGTAGTTTCAGAATACCACTAGTTGGCAACATAAAGTCAAAATCTGTTTGCTAATACTGTTTTGCAAATCCTTAGTGTTTCACATAAGGGACTATTAAACACTTCTACGGTTACAAAGGAGTACGGGCAGGGTCTAGTCCAGGGGCTCCTGTTTTATTCTGATCGTTGGGGTGGGCTGTGGTCGTCTGTCTTCGCGACACAGCACGTATTCGCTGAACTGAGAGGAATCCACCCCACCGCCGCACGAAGCTGCCACGTTAAACCCCTTCTGAAATAATCTTTCGAGCACCTGCAATGTGGGGAGAAAAAAAAACAGATTAATATTTAGCAAATTTTAGTGATAAAAGCATTGAGGAGCACCGGATCTAAATGATGGATTTAGTCTTTCGAGTCCTCGTTGAATGAATATTATTCAGCTATAATTCTATAACTTATTCTTAAATGACTACACTGTGATTAAAGTCTCGCTCTCAGCAAACCTCTGTAGAAAACAAAAATTAATCAAACAAATAAGCACTCTGCAGAGCAGCTTAGTACATTATATAGTAAAATACTGGACTGCAGTGATATTGATGCTCTCTCTTACTGCTCATAGAAAGCAACATCGGGTTTAAGTCATAATAAAAAGTGTCCATTATTCATTAGCAATACGAAGGGTTCTGCAGAAAGGGACTGAAAACATTTCTCAGCTCTTCCTTGGCTGATGAAAATGTATTAGGAGTCTGAGTGACACTTCCACCAGATCTTCATGAAAATCGCAGCCGTGACTTTCCCCCGCTGGAAGGGAGCACTGCGTTCAGCAAAGCACGGCGGGGACGGGCTGCGGAGCCAAGACATGGACAAGAAGGGACCGTTCTGGCCCCCGAAAGAGGTTAATTTGTATTGCCCAAATATGTATTTTCTTTGCCTCCTTCTGAAGAAAAGTTGGTACAATTTAGATGCATGAATTGAAGGAACCCAGAGGCAACTTTAATTTCTGAGACTGTCACACAGCACTTTACCCGAGGATATACTGATCTTGGCAATACGACAGGGGCCGTGTTTTCACACGGGCGTGTTGATATACGGCGTCCCAGCAGAGCAGGACGCACACAGGCTTTTCTCGGCGTTGGGTGAGAGCGGAGGGCAGACCCACCTGTGGCAGCTCTGCACTGCCGGATCCACTGGCGGCGATGCCGTGCTCCCTCCCTGCCTGGAGAAAGGGCTCCTGTGTTCTTCTCCATCGATAACTGCCACCGAGGGGAGCAGCCCTGTCCCCTAACAGTCTCGCCCACAGTACCGCTCCCACCGCCACAGCACAGGGAAGCGAACCTGGTGAGGTACTAAACCCCATGAACTCGGTAACACCAACATCCCCATCCGACAGCCGTCTGCCACCCACCGCAGGGCTGAGCCAGTTACACACCTGCTCGCTCAGCCCGGAGAAGTGTCTAAGGAACACACCCAACTTCAGATGGGGTCAACTCGTATGCTTCCACAGGGTTATGTTATAGAAAGCATTTGGGTTTTTTCTTTTTTTTGGTTTTGTTTGTTTCACTAGCGCCATGAAGCGCTTCAGCAGTTGTATCTACTGCCGTGGCACTTCAAAGTCTTGTGTTCCGATGCCCACGCTGAGCGTGTTGGAGAGCTGCACACCCCCCCAGGGGAAGCCACGGTGCCTTCTGTAGTGCACCTTTTCTTTCCGACTGGATGTTGGCCTTGCTTTCTCCAGAAACATCAGTTTGGAGCCTTTATTAAGAGTAACTGGTTTCAAAAGGCCATCCGTGTCCCAGGCGGTACGGCAGTGCGGTGCAAAGCACGGCAGCGTGTGCTGCTTTTAATCCGTGGGGACCCTCCTTTGGGGTAGTCTGTGTCGCCCCTCTGTGCTTTAATCCACATCTTGGGTTTCTGCTGGTAAGTAGAACTCCGTACTGGCTACCCCGGCTGCTGAGGACCGGCGCAGGGAAGGACGGCGCTGCCGCAGCACAGCTTTGCCACAGCCACGCAGAACCTGCTGAAAACAGCTCGCCCGAGGAGCGCTGCCTGGCCGGGACACGGGGACGGGCGCTCTCTGAAAGGTGCATCCGCCAAATCTCACTGACTTTTGCCCTGATTTTTATATACTTCATACCATAAGAAAGTTGTAGAACTGAAAGACTGAAAAAGCACCCCAGTGCATGGAAGAAAAATGATAAAAAGGGGCGGGAGGTTCTCAAAATATATGTTAAGAGCGAGAGAGAGAAAGCTTACAAGTCTGTTATTTGTCTGGGCTGTAGGACAGAAACGGGCTGCAGACACTAACACCTCTTCCTCTCAGAGGAAGGCAGGAGTCTGGGAGGGAGGAGGACTAAGACATCACCAGGCTGCTGCTTCAGAGGCGGGAGCGTGTGCCGACTGCTCTGGGCGTCCCGGTTCCTACACCCGGCACCATGAACACCTCGGAGCCGCCCCAGCCCCGGGAACGGAGGCTTCTTCCATTTAACTGGACAGCCGAACCGGGGATCGACAGGTAAGATTTCGCAGAGAGAGACGTGGCTTCAAGAATCCCCGCTAAAAACTTTTTCCAACCAATTTGCTTGCAAGACAACCCAAGCAGGGGTGCCCTTGGCTTGCCTCGGACCAAGCTATGGACGGCTGCAGCTTAACAGAGGACTCCTCTTTCCCGAGCCGGCTCTCTGCGAACACACAGCCCGGGCAGACATTACACCTCAGAGCACCGCACGCAGAACAAAGCCATTCATTTTTGCTACCTACGCGCTCGAAGGAGCAGGCTGCAGGCTACAATCCAGTGCTAAAACCCTCGGTATCATCAGTTTTCTCAGCAATAAACAAAACAGGCCAAATCCTGTAAACAATGCAGAGAATGTTTAAATATTGTAGAGTTCTAAGTGTAACTCGGATGAGGCTGAGCTGGGGTCTATGGAGAAGGGCTCCGAAAGGCGGCTCCCGTGTGTGCTGAGCACTGGTTCGCCGGCGCCGGTGCCTGCACGAGCCCGACCGGTGCGGTGAACACCAACAGACTGAAATGCCATTTAGAGAACGTGGGTCTATGCGCATCACCTTCTGAAGGCACGACACAGACAGAGGGAAAACAGTAAGCGCTTCTGACTCAAATCAGAGCTACTTTCCTGTAAATCTCCAAAGAGAATATGCCAAAAAGTAAATGAGTATCAGCTGTGATTCCCCTCCGTACAGGGAGACACACACAATATTAAAGGGAGGATTTGTGCTAGGATTTAATATACTCTGTCTTCCACTATTCTGAGCACATACAGACCCTAGATTTTGTTGGAAGGTTTTCCAAATAGAAACATCATACTTTCACTTATTGCATTTTGTTTAAATCTTGCAGAATATTAACAAATACAGCCTTAACTATGAAGAGTTGATGTTCAACATTACAAGCACCACAGAATTTTCTAAGGTAGGTTCACGTACCTCACCAGAACCTGTTGTGAGGAGCTGAAAAAACAGTGTCAGCCTTAAAAAACCTCTATACGTATACGTAATTACAAATGGGCATTAAATTAAGAGCTACTGTATTGTTTTGGCTGCCACTGCCTACTCAGTCTTGACATTCTTTGGTTTACACGCACAGTTCTTGACACAGAACATTCAATGAAAATATTTTCCAAAGATGCAAAGAATTTATAAACATTGCCCCTGTGCCACCTAACACACTGGGCAGGGCGCAGGGCCGCGGGAGCGGGGCATCTGGGCAAAGAGCAGGCGCGCTTACCGCCGCACTCGTTGAGACCCTTTGGAAAGAACTCTGCTCTTCCAGCCACTACCCCTTCGAACCCTTCTCCCTTACGTCTCCGCACTTACTCCACTGTACTTCCAACTTCTGACTTAATATTGTTTTGCCAAAAAACGCTGGGAAGGGGACGGGCAGCGCCCACGCGCTGACCAGAGTCCATCAGAGCCAACGATAATTACCCGCTGATTTCATCAGCCTTTGGTCTTAGAAATGCATCATTTTCCAGCAAGTGTTTGAAAACACTTTCTATTAATTATATAGTAAAATGACGTAATTTAGTAAAATGATGTAATTTAATAATATTATTTAGATTGTAGACTCTTTGACAGATTTTTTTTTTTTCACAACATGAACTTGTGAAGAGACTCTTTGATTCTGTCTGAATTTTGACTGAATTCAAAACACATTCAAATAATAACATTAATTAGCATTCTGCTTTTACTACAAGCACGCGTTTCCTACCAGGACGCCACTTTGGGTAAAACCGAGCCGAGCGCCAAGCTGAGTGGGCGCCCCGCGCTTCGACTGCTTGCCGTGCTGTGCCCGTGAGCGGCTCGCAGCAAACCCTTGTTCTTTCGGCTATTCTAATTTCTCGCATGCATCTAAGCGTATGGCATGGGCAGCGTGGCTGAGAGACCAACACCCCCCCGTCCGCTCACCTTAGCTAAACTGCAGCTGCTCCCCTCTCCCCCGGCACAGCCCCCAGTCCCACACCGATCCAGCTGCCAGCAAACCCTCCTCCAGCCTTCTGTCTGCGGGGCAGCCCGCTCCAAACCCTGCCAAATGTGGAATTGCTAAGGACCGTGCAAAATCAATCACAGGCATCGGACTCTTAAAGTTCAACCAAATAAAACACTTGGGAGTCCTGGACCAAAAACCGCTGGGTTTGGAGTGGTTCCAGACAAAAGCGTCTGTTCGTGCGGGGGGCACCAGGGAGGGCTGCCCCAGGGAGGGCAGGTGGTTAAAACAACCCCATCCACCTTTACATGTCCTGGGAACTCCAGGTCTCCCGAAAATGTTCTCAGCAGGCAGCCTGGGCGACGGAGGGTGCCTCAGCCTGCTGTGTAGTGAGGCCAGAGGGAAGCCAGCCCTCCCCAGCCGCTCCCCCGGGACAGCTCTTCTGCTCCCCTTTGCCCACAGCGGAGTTCATGGAGACCACTAAGGCACTGCCCACAGCCCAGTTCACGGCTGCACCCACCGCCCGTCCGCAGGGGACGGTAACTTTGGAAATACTCCCCTAGAGGCTGATTCCACTCCCCATAACACAACTGTTCTTTGCAGCGTATTTTAAAGGCGTACAAGCAAAAACCAGGAGCTCTGTTTAGCCCGTGTTAATTAAGGCACAAGTTAACAGCATCATCAACAGCGTTCCTTCTCCGCAGCCCAAGGACAGCTACAACACCAAAGCTTTGGCCGCGGTGGCGGTGCTCCCTTGTGAAATGGCATTTCTTGCCCATAAGGCTGCTGCCTAAACACAAGCCACATATTTATTTCCGCTGCCATCCACCTATCTGTCCAGTTATCTTCTTTTGTTTCATATGTTTAATTTTAAACCTAATGTCAAAACTCTGAGTATAAAATGAAATACATTTTGTTTAAAATACTCTGGGCAATTTTTATAGAACATCCTTTTGAAAAAAAAAAAAAGTGCAGAGATCAATTTTTTTAAGTCCATCCCGCAGGCACCATCATTTAATTATGAGTGAGACATAAATTATGCATTTACACATTGTTGCATTTTCTATAAAATGGTGTGGAGATTTTTTTTTGTAGTTTTTGGAACTCTCTCTTTCTTCCTGGGGGCACTTTGGAGGAAAAAAAACCTGCTGCAGGCTATACATTGATGAAAAAATTAGCATTTATCAGTATAACACCATTATGAGACCAGCATGGCACTAACATACACAAAATCTAAATCTATTTTTCTGCTTAGACTTAGGAAAACCTGAAAGACTGTGATCTCACCAGGCAGAAAATGTCTCCTTGCAGTATAAGCACTGAAAGTAATTGGGCAGAAGCAAATAATTTGCATATAATTGAACAAGAAATAATAAAAAAACACCCCAGCAAGTAGATGAGCCAGCACCGAAAGGCCATTACCTGCACTGAATTCAACCGGCAGTATCCGTTCAAAGGAAACCTAATAACGTGGGTAGGGTCCTGGTTCCAGCCTGCGTTTACGGAGTTGCACATGACGTCCCCGGTCTCCGGGAAGATCTCTTCTATTAAAGCTTTCTCCCCGCTCAACGCAATTCTCTCCCCCAGATCTGGAGTCACTCTTACGACCAAGCAGTCACAAGGCTGGAAATGTTTCCTTTGTTCTTTCTCTTGTTTCCATCGCTCAAGTTCCTTAATCATTGGCTGCAGCTGGTAATACTTTGCTTCTTCATATAAAAGATTAAAGTCCTGGGAAAAAAAAAACAGAGAGGGAGAGAGAGAAACTAGAAATGCTTATAGTTCTCTTTTAAAAATGAGTATTGTTCCTGTTTGACCTACTTAGGCGTATGTATTGTCAGCAAGAGCGCAAGGGCAACAGGTATCCACATACTTTGTCTTCGTCTTACACCTACACGGAAAACCACACCGTGTTAGTGCTGAATCTATTTGAGCTGACCGTGGAGTTCCCACTGCACTGAGTTATTCTTTCATTTATTATCCCACAAGCTCAATGCCAGAAGGCTTTACTTTTGGATTAAGAAATCAAAATAACTGGTTGCAATAAGCAAAGCCCTCTGATGTAAGAGAAGATGTCCTGAGCCCTAATCTTCACTCTTGGCCTCAGCTATTCGCTTCTGATCTTACAACAGCAGATCTCGGGCTTCGCTGGCACCTCTCGCACACATGTTACGAGACAGAGATGTCAGTTCAGCTTCACTTCTCACCTGTCTGCTGACTCTGAAATTCAGCTGCAGCAGCCCAGCTGCTCCCTGCGTTTCATGATTATTCATGTATTTAAAGTGTACTTTGGAGCCCAGTAAATTATACGGAGATAGTGACCCTCCCACTGGGCAGGAGCTCAGATGTACGCTCCAATAACTTAAAAGAAACAGTTCTTGCCAACAATTTGTCCACCACCTCACTTGAGCTTTGGGCAACTGAAATTCCCAATTTGATCCCGTTCCCAGTGCATTGACTGAGATGTCTTCTGCACATCCTCATTAATAACTTTTCATCAGATTTCCAACAGATCTTCCCACCTCAGCTTCAATACACGGGAGTATGCTGAGGCAAAGGGTGCCGGCAGCCCCTCAGACCGCGCCAGGAGAGGGGAAGCACCAGGGACGGTTTGCTTCCGCCAGCCCCACCACCTCCTTCAGCCCCCCGAAGGGAAGAGGAGCAACGAGAGCACAGCACCAGCTCCTCGTTCCAAAGAAAGACCTGCCCTTTGTTTTCTTGGCTCTTACGCCCGTTTGCAAACAGAAACGCTGCACCACAGGTACCCTACGTGACTTTTGTGGAGTGGGCTGTAGGTCAACACCTGGACATAAAGGCCAGTTCTCCACCACTGCAATGAAACGGAATGAAAAATCATGAGAATGAAGCAACTGGAATCATTTAGGCTGGAAAGAAGGGCATGACAAGAACTAATCAAGAAATGGGCACCAAAATTACATGAAAAATAACAGCAGCACTGCTGCTCCGGGACTGAGGGAAAAGGGGGAATCAAAGGCCAACGAACATGCCACACAAAAACGTGCAACTCTTCATGGCGGCTGGAATTAACCTGTAAAATCTGCTGCTGCAGGATATTACTGAACCAAAGCAGTTAGCTGTGCTCAAATTTGGCACCACAGACCCACCGCCGGTAGTGAGGAGGTGCTCCTTCACCCCAGGGCTGCCGGCAGCCTGCAGACACATGAATATTCACAGTGACACCGCAAGGTTATCACATCACAAAAGGGACATCCGATCCCTTACATCTCTTTGATGTCTGTTAAGGCCTGGACAATATGCGCACCACTAAGGGAGGAGAAAAGGACCGTAGAAAGAGAGAAAAGAGTGATAAGAGCAAGTGGGAAGAAATGAGGGCAACAAACACACTCACTGGAAGGAGAGGGAAGATGAAAACCAACAGGAAGATTAAAGAAGCAGCTGCGTCCCCTGATGGAAGGTATTTTTCCCCCTCCCCAAAATCAGCACTCTCCTGAACCACTACTGCTTTTCCCTGTGCACCAGCAAAGCTCCCTGGTTACCGAGCACGAGGGATTGGTTTAAACCTATGGGGATCAGTGGCCTAAATTAAAAAACAACCCCTGCCCTGGACTTTCTGAAATTTTCCTCGTGCGGTACGCTGAAGCAACACAGCGTACCACTTAACTGCGGGTCTTACAGAGGTGTGTGCAGGGGGATATCAAACGTTCACTGGGCACCTACTGGTCCCACATATCTCTTGGGAGCCAAGGAAACCATGCAGTGCTAAGGCAAAATGTAGTGTAATGCTGCAGAGTGAAGAGGAGCATCCAGCGCTTACTCAAGGCGATGGAAAGTCTCCCGCTGTTTTCAATAGGTCCTGAAAAAACAGTTTTAGAATATCTGTGTTCCTCGTTGCTATAAAATAACATATTATTTGTAAGGTCAACCAACTGAATATGTGCCAAGAAAACTCAACAGTAAAACCCAGAAGAGATGGTACAGCCATATAAAAACCAGTCCATTCCAGAAGCAGAGAGGTACAGTGCTCCTGAGGCTGGATACAAAGCCCATCCCGTTCACGAGAGTCTCTTTGACTAATTTCACTGGGCTGTGGACGAGGCTGACAGTATCCTGTATCACAGGAGTTCAATGGTCCAGCATGCCCGGGCCAAAACAGTAAAGCAAACAAAACTGGGGTCCCACCACCTCTACCTCTCCCCCCGCCAGCTATTAGCCTACTGTGTCGATGCAACTCTTCAGTGACTCCTGCTAACCATCAGTTGTCCTAAATAAACAAGATATATTATATCTTCTGATATCATTTTGTGATAAGACAACCAGTTTTCAGAGGGAACAGCTCTTCCACTGCTGTTCCCAGAATGACTGGGCCATGCTTCAGTCCCTGTGGAAACCAGAGCTGTACTGGAGCATCACGTTCGCAGGGGGATGCACCCAGTCATAAACTGCCTGAGTCATGCCAAGGTGCTTGGGTTAGTTTTTAAAATAAGACTCTCTTCTCCTTGTCCACTCCACATTTGGGTTGAGCACAAATATGCTGGAAAGGGTTTTGCACCCCGAGGAAGGGGTTTGTGGGGAATCAGTGGGGAATCTGAGGCGTTCTGGTGCAAAGAGGCAACACACACGTGCGGCGTTGGGGAGTCTGGGCATCCGCCTGTTATCAGGCACCGGCAATAACGGGAATTTTTTATGCTGTAACAAGCAGAGGGGATAAAAAAGTGTCTTCTGCTAGGAACAGCAAGAGGAAATTCACGGCTGTCTGCCAGTGACAGTGCTGGGAAGGGACACGTTCCGTGACTGCGCACGCTGCCGGCTGCCCCAGCCCAGCCTGCCCCACCACCCGCCCTGCCCCGGCTCCTGCGCGAGAAACGCGGCGTTTCTGCACCGAGGGACTTGGGCACCGCTACAGAATTTGGCAATGTATTCAGGGAGGGAAGAGAATTTTGCAAAACCAGGAACGCTCGTGGCGTGGGGGTCCAGCTCGCTAAAGCCTGTGCTTGGGCAGGGTGATGGACGCGACACGCCGCCAAGTACACAACCTTTGCGTTCAGGTTTTATACACCGTTCAGAGTACTGTGTGGCTGCGACCCAGCGGGAAGCGATGCCCAGCTCTGCGTTGTCTACACAGGATGCTCACGTAATACTGACATAGGTATTTCCACCCTTGCACTGTAGGTATAAAAATCCTACACTGATGACTTGCAAAAGTTTAACGTGAAATGTCAAGTAGAAGAATTTGACTCACGAGGGCCCTCGCCAGGGAGGCGCCACTGGGAGCTGCAAGAAAACATTTCTGTGCTGCTCATTTTGGTCGGTTACCAAAGGCAAATGCAGATACGACTCTTCCCAGACCTCTCCAGAAGAGGCACGTGGCACTGGACGGGGCACAGGAGCAGCACCGGGGCGTTAACTCCCGAGTGCAGTGGCAAAGTGCACACTGCTGCGTTGGAACAGCCCCCGAGGAGCCGGGCACAGCCGCCGACCCCGGCGTGCGCTGAGAAACGCGTACAGAGACTGCACCCTCTCTGGAAGGGAGACTGAAAGGGGGCATGGACACTCCCGCCTCTGATTTGGCTGTAAAGCAGCACAAAAAGCCTTCATGAACTACCATGAGCCACCCTAAGCCCTCAACTTCTTGTGGCTGCTGTAGGAAGCGGTGGGGAAGTCGTGTCAGGTCACCTGGGACAGGGAGCAGATAGGCAGCCGGGACACACACAGCCCTTCTCCATCTACAACTTCTGGACAACATTTAGATCTCATGGGAAAGGTAAACAGATCTTTCGAAGATGCAGCTTTTTGCCTTTCACAAAAAGGTTTTTTTCTGGTGGATTTCATGTTGGCCAAGTTCTGCAGTCACCTCTGATGAGGGTGACATCTTCCTGGGGAGGAGACGGCGAGTGTGACTGCAAGGCCAGCTGTGCTGCTGTTTTGACCCCAGTGCCAGATCTGCTGACTACAGACAGAGACAGCCAGCAAAAACCCTGAAACCGTGTCTCCTGTGAACCTGATGCTGTTGTCTCAGTACTACAGAGGTCCGTTGTTGTTGTTGTACCTACCATTGACTCCCGAACAGGCTGAAATGGCTCTGTCTGCCCATTTTTCACTCGTTACTGTTTACGTGAAACAGCAAACTGTCATCCTGACTCCACGTTTCTTTTATCTTTTAGTGCTGTGCAGATCTGACACGTGGCTACGAGAGAAAGTTGCTCACCTCTAAGACAACTGAGCTGTTTGCTAAAGTCCTTTCGAAAGCACTTAAAATTGGATGCTCTAATTTTAAAATGCTATTAATAAATTAGCACTCCCACCTTGCGGTTCCAGTGCTACAGGTGACCTCTATAATCCATACAAAACTCAGATGTCCTGTGCACTTGTGCTCCTCCCCTCCCTAAGGTGGACTAATACTATACACATTGCCTATGTCTGGTTTTGTTTGAAGATCTTTAAGCGGTGGGTGAGTCTCAAATAAGTCGGTACAACAGGTCCTGGTCTTGCGTGAAGTTCAGTACCGGCAGTGAAGGGGACAGATGCTGATCACAGCTGTCCTGGGGAAGCAGCTCTGATGGCAGGGGGGGATCACGGCCGAGAATATTTGGGCTGCAGAGGAGGGGCAGCGCCCGTGCCAGCCGTCCCCCAACCCCCTAACCCTAACCCTAACCCTAACCCCCAACCAGACGGACTACCCCGGTGCAGGGAGAGGGAGCGTGAGCAGCGCCGAGCTGCTCGCCATCACCTCGCTCAGCACAGGCTGCCTGCGAAGGAGAACCGAGCCAAACAACTCACGGTAATTTCTCAGCGTACTTCATGTGGCTTAAAATCCCCCAAACCCAGGAAAATTATATGAACTATTAGAGTGTTGCTTTCAGCAGGGAGACCTGTCAGATACTAAACACTTTCAAGTTCTGGCTTATTAGTAGTTGGAAGTGTAATTAAAATTCACTGTAAACACACCAGTCAGACTTGATAATAAAGAATCACTAGCCTAGGAACACATACCCCACTTTCTCTGCATTTCAGTGTTAACTTAGTCTGAAAACAACACTTAAACAGCAAACACAATAACGCTGGTGCGGTAGTAACATTCCAAACTTTCCAAAATAACCATCTGAGCAGCAATTCAAGTTGAAAAGCAACTTGGCTAAACCTTGAGGCTAATAAACTGCTTGATTAAATTAAGGGGTAAAACCTAATAAATATTCAAAACACTTGATAATGCTTTGTTTGACATAAAGAACATTTAATGCAAGTCTCACTGGAAAACCTGTCAGGTTTTATACCTTAAATAGAGTTTTGCATTTAGAAACACCGAGTGATTCCATTTGCTGCCTTTGATTATTGTCTTCTGTCACTTTAATCATGCTGGTAAAATTACACGATTTCTGTGAAGTCAAATCCATTTACAATGCAGTTTTAATATAGCTTTGCAGCGCATTCTTCTATGCATTTTTATTTAGTTACTCCCTACCTAGCAATACTTTGCTTTGTTCTTGAGCCCTCATTAGCCTGGGGTTTGCTCTAAAGCTCTCCCAGGGAGGAACTAAATAAAATACAGTTAACCCTATGCAAAGAGATGGTCTGGAACAACGGACCGAGCCCGGGCACCGCGCCGGCTCTCCCGAGTCTCTCCCCCCCCTGCCAGTGGCTCGCTGCGCAGACAAGTCCTTGGCATCCACCGGCACTCTCACCTCCAGGCTCTTACCAAATCCTGCTGGTTTTGTTTCACAGCACCTCTGAAATCTGGATGCCGGTCGAGGCCATGATCAGCTCCAACTACATCTCTTCTACCCGCGCTTCTCACGCCTTCCTGCCCCACCAGACTGTCCAAAATGCTGCCACTAAAGCATCGCTCTGGCATTTCACCTGTACTGCTGCTCCAGCCACCCCCTTACAGTCCACAGAACTGCTCTGGTCTTCAGCTTCATAAGGAAAAACTTCTTTCCCGTGCGGGTGCCAGAGCACTGGCTCAGGCTGCCCAGAGAGGCGGTGGAGTCTCCTCTGGAGACACTCAAAACCCACTTGGTTTAGGTGAACCCAACCTGCTCTGGGTGGCCCTGCTCTGGCAGGGGGGTTGACAGATGATCTCCGAAGGTCCCCTCCAACCCCTGCCAGTCTGTGACTATGGGATTCACTCCTACCTGTGCGTTTTCACTAATTTCTCTGTAAAAAAAGCTTTTCTTACATCCACCTCTCAGTGCTCTGGTCTCGCCCTGCTTCACAGCACCCCGACCCGCAGGCCAGCGTCCTCGACCTGCCCGCCGCTCCCCAGAAAGGCCAATGCTCAGGTCAGCCCTGCTGGGCTGCAGCTCCGAAACCGCCCGTGAATGCCAAACCTTCTCCCTGCCTTGGGACTGACATGCGCTGCCACTGCACTGCGCCTCTGCTCAGCATGAACTGCAAACGCTCCCGTGCCGAGGTCAGATACGATGATAGCCGAAACTTGGGCAAGAATCACTGCGGAGCGGTTTGCAGCATGAGGTTCAGCTGCACTCCAAAGCTAAAGCCGCCACAGCAACCACAGATCTGGACTGACTCACTACTGACTGGCCAAATCATCTCGCCTACCTAATCCAACACGCACAGCGAAACCATACTGCGCAGCGCGGGAACTTGCCTCCCCATGCTCCAACGCGCCGCGTCCTCTAACTCTGAGCAGATCCCCATTGCCATCCCAATTTATTCATCATTTCATCTTGGAGTTAGTGCTTTTGTTGAATCTTGTCATCTACAGTTTGGACACTTTTGTCTTCTAATTTTCATACATAGGGATGACAATGTTGCAAGTTTCGTAAGCGCAAAGCCAAATAAACAAGACTAGGAGGAGAGCGTTTAAACAATCAGGATTTGCAAAGCAACAACCAGTGCCATTATTTCACAGAAAACATGTATTGCTCCTTAAAAAGCCCTCAGCGAGTTCCATCTCCCAAGAATACTCTGACATTCCTAAACTGCGTAAAAGATTACTTCCTGAAATCACAGGATCTGCACCGGTGGTATCTAAAACAAATCCTCATGGGCTTGTTTAAGGGTGTTTCTGTTTTACACCAACCAGAAAAGATTAATACAATTTAAGTCCTCCACGCATCAAATTTGAAACATTTCTTTTGGATTCTGAGCATTAAACCCTGGAAAGTGCTAAATGCTGATGTTGCTTCTTAATTGTTGTTATACCCTGATAAATAAGCTAAAAATGTGAGAAAATACAATTAGTTTAGAAAAACTGATTTAGCCGTAAGCGTCATCGTTTAACTTTTTATGGTATCCATGACAACCATTGGTCCATTTATTAAATAATAGCATCCCTGGTGTAATACACAAGTACTAAAACCCCTAACAATAAGCAGCAACATCTAGTTAAGCGTGTTTAGGCCAAGCACACAAAC
This sequence comes from Charadrius vociferus, assembly GCF_000708025.1. Classification (NCBI taxonomy): domain Eukaryota; kingdom Metazoa; phylum Chordata; class Aves; order Charadriiformes; family Charadriidae; genus Charadrius; species Charadrius vociferus. The sequence goes on from NW_009647688.1 coordinate 1,715,742, forward strand.
CAACCTGCACCAAAACAAATGACAGAATGGGAGGAAAAAAATGGATTGCAGACTATAGCTTTCCTTACCTTAAAGTCATCTGGGAGCAGTAGCTTAGATGTCCTTAGGAAGCTTAATATATACCTGAAAATTTCACCATCTCGATCAATGAAATAATGTTGTTTTAAACTGTCCAAGACAATAGGCTCCGTGCCATTAAACAGACGACTTATTCTGAAAAAAAGAAAAGAAAAAGAAATGGGCAAAAGAGACAAAATCTCATTACACCCTCAGGGCTTAAGAACATTCAGCCGGATTTAGGTGCATCAATTTAACATGCATAAGGTAACGCACTATCTTAATTTGGTGGCAAACAAGTGCACAAGGGCAGATGCCTTTGACATGTGTGTGCACCCACGACACGCGTGCGCACACGCCAGCACTGACAGAATTGCACCCATGACCCCGACAAGGAAAGGGCCTGTGAAATGCTCGCCCCACAGCTGGCAGAGCAATTTTGGTGAGAAGACGCATCTCTATTACACGTCCCTGTCCGCCCCGTCCTGCTATCAGAGAACCCAACAGTTACATGGAGGTGGGTTCCCGGCCATGAGCTTTTCCTCCAGCTTGGCTGTTGTGTTGCTCAAACACCATCAAAGCCTTTCCATGCTAGAGGAGCGGCTGCCCGTACGTCGAGATGAGCTGCATGGACCTGTCAGTGCTGGGTAAGTGGGAAACCAACGCTGGTTTTGGAAAAAACAGCAACCAATGGCCCGTGCAGCATCTGCAGCGCTGCCTGAGGGACCACCGTCCCAGCACCAGCAGTCCTGGGGATCAGGGTCTGGCAGAAGAAAGCAACGTGGCAAATCTTTCATGAGCAAGGAAAAGGAAGGGAGACCTACAAGAGCGGGGGATCAGCTGGTTACTGGGCCAAAAGACCACATCAGCCACATCACTGCAGCTTTCTCCACGTCCTGAGGAGCACGCTCTGCAGAGAGCAATGCAGGCATCTGCCCGGCTGCTGTTCCTCCCGCCTCTCCCCTCCCAACGCCTGGCTTCTCTCACAACGCTTTGTCTTCCCATGAGAAATAACCCAGCTGAATATATGTTCTTGAAAGGAAAATCGCAGGAGACAGACAGCAAGGACCTATTAAGTAATTGAGTCCATCTCTCTGACAGTGCAGCATTGTTCCCAACTGCAGAGTGTCTCGTGTTTCAAAGTCGAGTCTTAAATAACCCTGCCAGTGAGGACTCCTCCATTTCCCAGAGAGACTACACCGCAGCCCGCTGGATTTCACGGTCGAGCCATCCCTCTGACTCGGCTCTGCGTCCCCCCGGTGTTCCTCGCTGTGACCAGGGCAGGGCTTTCCCCTGCCACGGACAACGAGCTCACCAAACCCTGCCAGAGGCCACGGCCAGCACTGCTGGCGAACGCCACCGCTGCAGCCTCGCTGTGTCCCTCCTTCCAGCATCACCGTCCCACCCCATGCTTTCCGGCCCGGCAGCGAGGGCTGCGGACGCATGAGACCACAGCCCGGCCGGGGAGGGCGATGGAAGGGGCAGGATCGGTCCCCACCGGTGCCGGTGTTGCCGGCTGCGCCCCGCACCGCTTGCTCGGGGTTGCGGGTTCAGGCAACGTGGGGAGATGCGCTCTCCACAGCTACGCCTCGGCCTGATCGTCTAACTTGCTAATTTAGTTGCAAATTTAATTAACGTGCCGTTTATTTCTAAATTAACTGCAGAGATATTAAATAAAACTGGACTTAGCGAGCCCCCACTGAATTCAGCTGAAAACCCTTCTGCCCTCGTAAGCAAGCTCCAGGTTTTCCTGCCCGCTCTCGTGCCCGTGCCTGCATTCAGCCAGTCGTAGTGACTTATAAGAATAACCAAACGCTCCCCTAAACCCTAATTATAATACGTTTACTGTTTTTCTTCAACCTCAAGCTTTTCAATGGTATCAGAAAACACCATCCAGTTCATGCTGCAACATTTAATTTCTATAATCCCAAAGTTCAGCAAGCCTCCAGTGATTCATTATTTTCTTTTTCGTTGTTATTTTAGGGCTATCTGCCTGAGACGGTTAAATATATTGCTTTGTACCGTGTTAAATTTTATTCCAGGAACCAGACAGTTAATTTATTTCCTTAGACATGCACATGAGCCGGTGTGCTGTGCTGGGTTAGACCGAAAGCAGCGGAAGCACCGACAGAGCAGCTGAAGGTCCAGTACGGTACATCGCTTGAGTGAACGTGCGTGGCTATTGGAAGTTTTGCGATCTTACACCAAACCACGCTGGGCTGCGGCGTAAACCTCCTCCCCGTTGCTGCCCTTTCTGTGTGAAGTCTGCAGAAGCAGCGCGACGGCTGCTCTTGGGCTCCGCCGTGCGCATGGGGAAGGTTTGCCAACAACGACAGGGCGCAGGGAAGACAGGGTACAAAATTTTAATGGGCCGCTCTTTAATGTAGTGGAGCATTTTTTTGGTAATGAAAACAAAACATGAATTTTGAGGCCTTTGTGGAGTGCCCTGAGCTGTATTTCTTCACCAGCGAAATTACTGCTGGGGAAAGAAACTTGCAGAGTGTTGAAAGACTTAACTGCCACCCCAAAAACAGAGTGATGAATAGTTTAAGGATTTATTTGACGTTTTAGGGGGCTGCTATGTTTCAAGAACCAACTTCACTGCAGCGTGTTGTAACGCTGCGTGCGGAAAGCGCTCCTGCTTCTCCTTTCTCACCGCTATGAACCACACATGTAGAAAGTCCACCAGAAAATGCAACGCCATGAGAGCACAAAGGGAACTCAAATGGCAGCTTCCAAAGGAAAATTCGCCGGAGGGGGTTACTCGCCATGTGTGAAGCCATGGAAAAGAGCACGGTGACCAGGGGCAGCTCCACAAGCCCCACCGGGACCCGATGTGCTCAGTGGGTGGGTCTCAGGTGGCCAGAAGGAAATGCCGCATGCAGAAGCGTGGAAGCAAAAAGCACACAGGCTGTCAGAGAGCCGGCAAGTCAGCGAGTACCAGGGGATGGAAATGGTTTTGCACTGTGCAAACTTGTTGATGTTCAATCAGAAACTGGGTCCCAGTCCGGTTGGTGGCCTCAGGAAGCTGCTCCCTCCAGTGCTCTGCCATGGGATGCGAGTTAAAGTCATGGGGAGTCACTGCAGCTCTCAGGTTGGGCAGCAGTCACCCCAAAAATGGTGGGTTTTAAAAGTGGTCATGGTGCCTGGTATGGTACTGGTGGACAAGTTGGGTAATGGCGTTTTCAGGACACACTTGCTTAGGGCAGGCGGGAACGGTGCTTCCAGTGATGTCTGTGATGAGGTGGAAGGCACCAGAAAACAGTGATGAGGCAGAAAGAGCCGCACTTCGATCCTACAGCGATGCGTGAGTCTCAGCAATGAACGCTTCTTCATCATTCCCACCTTATGCAAGAGATGCTTCACTTTCTAATTTAAAAATAGGTCCCGCCATGCTCACACCATCTTCCCAGACGGCCATTTCTCCTTCTCCGTCACTCCTGCCCTCCCAGCAACGCGCTCTCCCTTACCGCCCGGCCACTGCTCCGCGGTGCTGCCCACCCCGACCCTCGCAGGGCTCCTGCTCCCGGCCACCGCTGCGTCACGTCCCTATGGAGCAGAGCCACAACGGGGCTGCCCTCAGGCCTCCAGCTTAGCGGGTCTCACCGGCACCTCCAGCCCTGGCTGGATGCTCTCTCCCGGCTCCTCCCAACACCCAGAACACAACCTGTTGATCCTATTTCTACAATTTCTTTGTGCTTCTGTTGTTTCTGCTAAAGGCTTTTACATTTTCAATAATGTTTCGCCAAAACGCCAAGGGGCGAGTTTCTAGCTTTGTACCGATTTTACTATGATATTAAGATCTCCTTTTATTAGATTAAAAACAAACAATGCAGCCAGCCAACCCACAAGGACAAGAGCGCCAGTAAATTCTTTTCTTAGTTTCTTGGGCAGGGGAGGAAGCTGCGTGCTGCGTGCAAGTACCTACAGACGGCTGCTGACACCCACACCCCCCGTGACACTTGCAACCAAATTCCCACCACGCAAGGTCCCTGCAGCGCCTGTCGAGGTGGCGGCACGGGGAGAGCCCGCCAGGCAGTGACTGCAGCCCCCAACCTCGCGGCACACCACCACCTCTTTCACAAACTCACCCACCTCCTTCTTAGAAACAGCCAGGGCTTTTCACACCCCAGCTCCTGCTGCAGCACCCTCCATCTCCCCGAGACCACCGCAGAGCCCAGCCACGGCTCTGCACATCACACCCCACCACTGCGGGTTTAACCGCACGTGGGGACAGGAGAGTTTTTGGGGTGGGAGTTTGCTTCCTTTGAAGCAGTTTAGCCGTTTTCTTGACAGCTCTCTTTTTGAACAGGAACCTGAAGTTCTTTCTTAATAAATCCAGTTCCAGAGGCTTTAAGAGGAGCACGCAGTACGGTGGGACCCGTGGGACAGCCAGCAGCTGGGGCTGTGGCAAGCACCGGCAGAGCGCCCCACTCCCGAGCCCCGCTGCCGGGGGGCTGCTGTGGTCCCGTCCCCCCGCGCGCCCGCCCAGCCTGCGCAGCGACACCGCGCAAGGGAAACTCTCTATCACAACATCGCACTAAAAGTATTAATTTAAGTAATTACATGATTAATATTTAACTGTTCAGTGATATTTTTGTCATTCATAATTTAGTTGTTTACAGTTATTAAAAATTGATTCTGTAGACACTTTTTCTGCCCAATGTCAAATCAGCAGGGAGCGCACATTTCAGCAAGCTGTCATTAAAATGTGTCTCTTTCCTCATTTTGTGGGAGGAGAGGGGAAGAGGAGAGAAACGCCTGTCCGCGAGTCCCGCAAACGTGCGGGTCTGTGCTCCATCCACTCGGTGCCCGCGGCCATACCTGCCGCCCCTCCGGGCACCCTCCGGCCCCGCTCAGCACAGCCATGCGGCAAAGCCCCCGCGAGCTCTGCAGCTCACCCTGCGTTTTACACGGCGCCCAGCAGTTGTTCTGGGCTGTCGGGCCTTGCCGTGGAGCTGGAGGAGGCGGCAGCTGTGGGAAATGCCGTGGAGAGGAGGAAGAGGGCTGTTTAGAGCCGGGACACCGGGCATGACCTCAAACTGCCCTGCGGGACACGTTAGCAAAGCGTCCCAGGTGTACGAGCAGAGTCCATCCTTGCTTCCGAGCGCAAACAGTGCTGCTTATCTCTTAAATATTTGCTCAAGGTGGGTAGCGTAGATACTGTTATCTGCTTGGAAGAGAAAAAATGCTGTGAATTGGAGCAGAGGTGCTTGAGAGACCAGAGCGCCTCACGCTGTGCTCGGCACCGCTGCCCGCGTGGCTGTGACTGCGACAGGTCGGCGACTGGTCCCAGCACAAGGAGGTAAGCGCTGGGGAAGGACAGCGGGAAGCCGCCGGGGCAGCAGCACCCTACCCAACCTGGCTACATCCCAGCCAGCGCCGCAGGGGCTGGGGCGGGCATCTTTGCAGTACTGGTTTCCGTATTTCCCTTATTCTTACTGTAACACTGACTGGGTTTGCGCACAAGTTCCCGGCGAAGCAAACTGTAACGGATAAAGCACCTGCAGATGCTTTCCCCGGGGGGGTACGGTAAAAACCCCGACCCATCCGAAAAGCAGGCAGAGCTGGCCAGAGGAGGACAGGGATAACCCGGCCGAGCAGCAACCGAGCGTCTTCTGCCTTCTGGCCCCACGGTAGTTATGAGGGAGAGACGTGAAAACGTTGTCTGCCAGGACACATGCTCCCTCATGCCCTGCACAGCCAGGAACGTGGCTAAAGGTTGTGTCGGGCTGCAGTAGGTTTTCTGATCTGCCTCAATTTAAAACTTCTGCTATAATTAACGTGAAAGTCCATAAACAAAAGCCTGTTGTATGGTTATACCGTACCTTCACACCCTGTTAGCCGACGGGTGATTTTAAGCCCTTTTCCCATTACGGGGGAACAGCGCTAAGGAGAGGCACCGGCTCCAGCGCGGGCCTGAGCGCAGTTGGCCCGGCCGCAGGACGGTGCAGAAACACTGCGGGCTTCGCCCTTACCGTTTCCATTCTATCCGAAGACAGATAACATCTTGACCTCCTCGGATCGCTTCAGGCATACACTTGGCTCAGAGGGTGTTTGAGCCGGGGAGAATTTTGTTGGAAGCATCTTTTAAATCTTTGATTTGTACAGTGATGGGGAAAAATGCACGTGGGGGAGAGTCTGAGTCCTAAACTGGGGGTATAAAGTGCTGCGCTGCAAACTATGAAGTCCAATCCGCCACACAGCTTTGGGAGCAGTTCATGTGCCTGAAGACACAGCGAGGTGCCCCGAAGGTGGTTTCTGGCGTAAGCAAGCCCAGGTCAGGTACCTTCCAGCCCCAAATGGAGTGCAGACATGAAGCCTGCAGTGTTCGCTCCATGCGTGCTCGAGCCACCCCCACCACCGACTCCTTCTCCCACCACTCCCACGAGACCGGTGGGAGCACCCGCGTTTCAGCAGGGCGGCCTTGGACACCAGCGTCCTACGGGCACTGCCTGGACCCACAGAGGCACCGCTCAGCCCCGACCCTTCAGTCCTGATGGCACAAGTGAGCGACCACAGACAGTCAAGGACAAAACTGACCCATGAAAAGCAAATGGAGATACTAAAGCCCATCGCCCCAAACTGCCTCTCAATTTTTAACAAGAAAAGGGCACCAAGTAGTACGGCTGATCTCAGCAGAGGGACAGAGAAGGTAACTCACAAGGTAACAGGTTGATCCATCTCCGATTCCTATAACCTCCCGCTCCTGCCTTCCAGCGCTGACCCTGGAATGCCATAGGAGTTTTTTGAGCCATATGCTCACTTTGCAGTGCTTTTGAAGGATATTACACTCATTAACTATTAAGCACCTGAAGGAACTGCAGGATCTATTACCTAGATTTAATACTTCATATTTTGCTGTTCAGGCTAGAATATCTATTTTTGCAATAGATCAGAGCTAGTCTATATAGTATCAACATGTATTTTTAAAAGTCAATAATCCGTAAAGAACATTATCATCTACCATGCAGAATCATTCTCAGGAAGTTCTGCAAGGATTCTTTTTTCTTCTTTTTATACCATCACTAAAAAGCAAAATCAGTTATGTAACAGATTTTGTAGTTACAACAAAGGCATGGACAATGATGTTTTCAGTTCTCTGTTACTATCAATTAAAGTCCACTGCAACAGGTAATAAAATACACTGAAATGGAAACTACCTATTATTTTTATTTTTGAAATACCACAAAGCATTCATGGTAAGGATAAGAGATCCAACAGCTCTTTCTCGTCCGCCTGTTGCTAACAGCCTGTCCCCACACTTAAGACACTTTGGCGGGTGACTGATATATAATTTCATGGAAATATATGAGCGGTTTTAGATTTTGATACATGACACTTATTTTTCAATTTGTAGAGACAGCATTGCCTATCCATAAATTAGCAGTTAAGACAAGAAATTGGAAACACCAATCCCAGGTGGAGAAGCCAGTGTCTTTTCCTGCATTAAGAAACTCTATCTGTAGTCAAGAGCCCCCCTGGTCCTGCATCCGTGTGGCCAAGCATCCCGTCAGGTCTTGAGGGAGGAGGAGGAGGAGTGGTCGAACACTTACGAGCAGACCAGCGACCAAGGGAATCGAGGCTCCCTTGAGCCTTCCTCTCCGGGCTTTTCACTCCCACCAGGTTTACAAGGGTACTAACACTAAGCCCTTCCCCTCATTGGGATACTGGGATTAGGCCCCTCAGCACTGCCCACTCATCCCAAATTTATCAGCAGCACGTTTGCTCCCGGGGGCCCCGCTTCTGCCACCCGTCCCCTGGGCAGTCCACAGCTCGGGAGCAAAGCGCTGCTTAGCCATGAGTGACGGGCAGCAGAATCCAGCCCTCCGTCAGGCTAATGATTTTATTTCGCCTTATTAAAGTAGCATTTGTATATTTTAGTGTGTTATTTTAACAGCTATAAAAAGACTTCACTAAACAAACAGTTTCTAGTATGTTAATTGCTGTATTACGAACCTTTTCACTGCATTCGGCATATAACCACATTTATAGCAGAAGTAGACACACAGAGACAGAACTGCATTCATTCGCCACACACATCAGCATCCCACCACATTTAGTTAAGTCGTCACTCACGAAATGCGTTTGCTGTGCTTAGTAAGAAAAAAAGGTAACTTTCAAACACAGGTGGAATTTGCACTTCTCCGTTAGAAGCTCCCTACGTGCCCCTGACACGTCCCCTTTGCAGCAGGGACGGTGACAAACACCTCCCAGTGGATTTTGGTGCTGAGGCACACCGTTTGCATTCGCCTGCTCTGGCTGAGCTGCTCTGGAGCACCCGCGACCAGAGGGCGCAGAGTCCCTGACCGCGGCGGGCGTGCGGACGCGGCAGCTCGACAGCCCAACGCAGGCGGAGAGGCCGCGGATACGGTAGTTCAAGACAGGCCAGTTCTGCCACCCCTGTTCCTAACAGGCAGCAACTACCCGGGGAGAGTGAGAAGGGCAGAGTCTGGCTGGCTTGCATATTTTTAATAAAAGTAACCAAATAATATTACAATACAATATGAACCCTCAAAACACAGAACTTGTCAGCGGTAGGAGCTAAATATCCTTTCAGTGAAAAACGCCAAGAAGTCATACATTGTAGGCAATACCTATCAATTTGGGAATTCCTCTCTTTGTTTTAAACTGTGGACTTACATCTGAAGTTGAAGAAGCACACGTTAGCTAGATTTCCAATACTATCATTTTTCCGGTATAAACTTCAGGTTGCTTTTGTCCTTCTTGCATCTTGTACTTCATTCTTCATTCACCATTCTTCAGTTGAAGATTAAAAATGTTAACACATATTGTGTTGCTAAAAGTATCCTATTTTTATTATGCCATTGTTGCTGCTGCTCTGATTTGAGCCCTGCGAGAGTTCTTGGCCTTTCATGTTTTCTCAACACAGAATTTACACTAAATACTGTCCATGAAAATCAATGCAGAAACAAAAATTCCTTCATTTAAAACAAACTCCTAAACTAGCATCTTAGTTTCCCAAAGCGCTCCCCAGTTTCACAAAGGTGCCAATCCTGCAAGAACTGCATTTCAGTTCAAACTCTGTGGGAGCTGCGGGCACTCCGCAGAATTAAGTTGTTAATACATGAGAAGATGCACAATTCAAATACAACATTCCTGCCTATACAAGCCTTTTCTTGCTATTCCCTTAACCATCCCTTCTCCCTAAATCACGGCGCTGCGGTGCTGACGAGAACAGGGCTGCCCCGCACGCCAGCTCCCTCGCTGCTCACCTCCTCGCTGTGACTCCAACTGGGACCTACCTCCGGATTTTCACCAAGATTTTCAAATCCGTCTGGATGCAGACACTACTTTCATTGACATCACGCTTGTACAACTGGGTGCTGGGAGCTTGGAAAACATGCAGATACTAGTTTTATTTTAATATAAATGGGCTAAATCCTTGCTCCTTGAAGTCAAGAGCGAAACTCCCAGTGGGACCCGGTGAAGGCAGGGAAAATTTCAAATGTACCTCATTTCCCTTTCAGGGTGCGAGTCTGGCCCTCCGCATCCTTTGCATGTGTGGGTGCTGTGAAACCGTGCGTTTCAGTACGCAGCAGGAGAAAGGGGGACGGATGCTTAAGGGCTGCACAACCTTTTGTACAGCGTAAACGGTGACAGCTAACACACTCACTTTGGTACCCGCTGCTCACGCAGACAGCTAGCATACTTGTTCTGCTTGAGCCACAGCCCTTTTACTTCTGGTCCCAGACACAGAAACGCTGAGCAGCTTTTCCCTAAGATTCTTTTACTTATTTCCACATCTGGAAAAGCTCCCAGACACGGGCCAGCCGGGACTCCGCAGGACCGCACGGTGTGGGATGAGCGGGAACACCGGGCGACCCTCGGTGCCCACATCTGCCTCCGCTGCATGGACACTCTCCACTGCTGGGAGCAGGAACGAAACCAGACGCTTCAGGTAGGGATAACGTAGCGTTCTGCCTAAAAGAAACTGCCCACGCTGCCTGGGCAGTTGGTTGGTACGCTGAGTCACTAAACTAGAAAAGCTCTTCTGTTGCTGAGAATGAGAATATGGAAAAAAACCCAAACAGCTTATCTTACATTCTTCCTCTATTTGCGTATTTTCCTGTGCCCACCCTTTCGTCCTCCAGTGACAAAACTACACCAATTTTGCCCAGTCCCTGAATGTAACACTGCTGCAATTATACTACTGTACGCCTCTGGTACAGCTCACACCACCACTCACTCTGGCATGAAGACACTGTGGGGAGCTACAGGTAGACTGTAACTGGTTATAACTCTCTACAAGCATGTATGTGATTGGGAAGTTGCATCCAGTTCTCTCTATCCATATTTTTATCACACTTAATATCATGAATGAATGATGCTCCTGTTTATTCTTACCTTTGATTAAGCTGTACCCAACATATTTTTCCTGGCTGTTCACTTCAAGAAACTGAACACATCAAGAACGATTTGTTAAAATGCTATTTTGAAGGGAAAACAGCCACCAAAGGCCATAAATCCACATCAAGTAGGAGGACTTGTGTAACAGTGTTTGCTGGTGAGCCTGAGCTGTTGGCAGATGAAAGGCAGAACCAAAGAGGAATTTCCAGTAGGTTTCTTGTTACTGCAGCCAGACAAGAAGGGACAGAGAGGAATCGACCCGCCGCCATGTCCACTGGGAAGCGCCTGGCTTTGTGACCACATTCCCGAAAAAAGAAGGAGCCCCTGTCTGGGGGCTATGGAGAGGGACCTGGGACCCTGGAAGGAGAGAGCAATACACCTGCTGCACAGAGGACGCTCGCCTTACAGAATGAAGCTTGGCAAAACTTTAAAAAAATAAGAAAACCATTAACTGTTGGACTCTGATGAGGTACTGAAAGCTGAACCTGGCTTTTTTATGTGACTGCAAGAGATTCATTCTTAAATACAATACCATGGTCATGGGTTTGATTCTGGTCCCAGTGAAGTCAAGGCCAAAACATCCTTTGATTTAATTGAAAGCAGAAGCAGGCCCCCGCTTTAACCCTCGCCTCTGTGAACAGAATATAACTGGATGTGAGCAGAAGAGGAAATATGTTTGGAACTGGTTACAAATCCATGCCTGTTTTTTTTTCCCCCTCTGCAAGATTAAAAAGTGGTCATTGAATTTTTTCCCCCATTCAACAGCAGCGTTTAGTACTACTGGCCCAAATTCAGCCCTCATTCTCCCCAAGACAACCCCAGCACAAGCAGAGGACCCAGTTTCTCTCTATTGTCATCTACTGGTTCCCATGGAGTTCCACTAGTCAAATTTGTCCAGGAAATTGTATGTAAATTTTGCAATGGCAGAATTTAGGCAGCAGTCTCCTGGAAGGCACACCGCGTTCCCCAAACGCCAAAGCTGCAGCCTTTGGTGCGAATCGTACCGGTACAACTTGTTGGCATAACACAGTGTGACAGCAAAAAGGTTTAAAAGAGTCCCCGGTTTTCATTGTCTGCTTTCTCAAGAGAGAGATTTGCTGCTTCAAAAGCTTCTACCAGATCTAAACGGATTACCTGCAGCACTGGTAGCATCTGCACTCCATTAGGAGGAGAGAGGCGTAACGGGAGCCTGCCCTTTGGACTGGGATTCCTTCAGCGCTTCAGCTTTGCGGTTTCCAGCGCCTGCCAACTGATCCCTTCCGACTCTGACCAAGAGTAACGGTGCAAATGCTGCGTAACAGCTTCCCAGCATCCACATGCAAGGACTCCTTTCAGGTTTTGCTTGATGTGGTCCTCAGCAGATAAAAAAGCAGCAAGTTTAGCCTTTGAATGCACACCATGCTGCAGCGGAGTGAAATCCAAGCAGTCCAGGTGAGCACCAGAACACCTCTGCTCAGCCGCCTGCCCGGGCGCCCAGCTCTGACGGGCCGGCAGTCGCCACGCTGGCTGCATCAAGGACCACAGTCGCGCACGCCTGCGAAGCTAATAGCCATCCTGCCTGGCGGAGCTTCAAGTGAGAGCAAAACAGAGGGAAAAAAAAACCCCAAACCCCTCTAAAATGTCTACAGGAGTAATTTCTTTTCTAAGCATCAAAAGACCGAGGTACACGCTAATCACAGCAGACGAGGTGAAGGAGCAGGCAGTTTGGTGGACAGAGCATGGAGATAAGCATATATAACTGGAGTTTAATTCCAGCGCTGTGGCTTCTCCTCGCTATCAGATTGGGTTCGGAGAGCCACCAGCCTGGTGCACCTCTATCAGGGGAGTTACACCAGGGATGGGAGCGATTGGCAGTATGTCCCTGTTTCAGTCACCAGACTGTGCATTTAATGTCAGTGCAGCACAAGGGAACAAGCTGATGTGCTGCAAGGACTAGGTATACTCATCAATTTATTACGCTTCATGTAACAGAGAACCTTGGCAGAGCAAGGCCAGCAGCAGTGTGGCCAGCAGCAGCACAGGGCCAGCAAGGTGGCCGGCAGCGGCGTGGGGCACAACCTCTGTCACCCACAGCCCGGCACCCTCCACACCACCCGGTTACTCCATGCTCTAGAAATCCAGCCTCCCTCGTGCTTCCACATATCAACCCTGCATATTTCTTCCATTTAAATATGCACTTTGTTCTTAAAGATGTTATTAACCCATGAACAGATTAATTCTGATCTCAGTTATACAGGTACAAATGTGGAGTAACTCCTTCCAAACCAGCGGAGCCAGCTCTTTGGGAAGGCTGTCTGACCAGGAAAGGTACGCGCACACCCCTCTAAGTGCACGATGCTTTGCCTTCATCTGCCTGTTGGTTTGACACCTTCAGATGTTTTGGCGACCGAGTGCTGTGGATACCCAGCAAACATTTTACTACAATGCTCAGGTTCTCCTAACTCCTCTCCACACACCACACCACTGTACATCCCCACTGTAGCTCCACAGAGGTCAACAGGGTTACATTAAGGATTACTTTGGCCAGGTTTATTATTAGGTTGGATTTCTAAAAGAATAGGGCTTATTTTGTTTCCATTTAAGCTTATGGTAAAACTCGCGTTGACTTCACTGGAAGAGAGATTTGGCCCATCGTACCAATATCCAAACCACCTCCGTTTATTTCAGTAGAAAGCAGGCAAGGAATTAATAAGGTCCAATGTATTTTTAAATCTTAGATTTCATAAATGATCACAAGCATGTAGGTCACAATATATACACAGAACGACACCTACGACAACCACCAGTGGGATCATTAAAATAATTAAGTTAGGCCTAGAGACAAATTCATTTCATAACATGTTCCTTACAAAACAGATACCCCCTTGCTTCATAATCTAGGGAGTCTGCTTTATAAACTTCCTAAGTAGTTCATGAAATATCCCCCTAAGCAGACCGAGTCTACTTGCCATTGCAGGGTCTTTATAAATCAAAAGGCAAACACCGGTGACGTGTATTTAAAGACCAAACATGAAGAGGTAACGCCTCGGTAGCGGTAGCACCTTGTCTGCTCCACTGGTAGGGTGGTTAGCTGTGACCTCAGGACACGATTTCCAGTACAAAGCGACCAAATCCACATCTTTACATAACTCCTCTCCCTTTGAGAGGGAGCTGGATGCACAGCACACCACAAGGCAATCGATAAAGGAGATTCCCCTTCGCTTTACGTGTAAAGCTGCTTCACCTGTGGACCTGAGCACAGGTGCAGTACTTCACACCACGCTCATCGGCAGGGAACAGCCTCCACGAGCAGCACGTGAGAGGAGGAGACAAGTTGCTTCCACAGCATCCTACGGGAGTGGTTTCTCAAAATATACTGCTGATTCTTTTCATGTTACTGCCCTGAAAATGACTGCTGAAAAATACTTGAATTGTGCTGCTGGCACCAAAGTGCCCTGTCAGGTGAGCGGTAAGCACAAGCAGCAATGCAAGAAATGGCAAAGTACTTGACCAACTCGCCTCAGAAACTACTATAAATGTAGAGTGCTAAACAAAAAAAAAAAAAAAAAAAAAAAAGTTGAATTTTTGGTGGCCTCCTTGTCTGTTGCCTTCTCTTTCTGCGTTTTAATAAACCACGCTAGTTTTCCACCTGCTGTACGCAGGAAGGGTGTGGGAACTGCTGATGCACTAAGTGTAACTCAGCTACAATCACATTATCATTGCAGCAGGAGAAAGGGGAGAGCAGAAAATGAGATGAGTTCAGCCGGGGTTTGCACCGAAGGTACTGGAGACACTGTTTGACGTTCACCTTCTGGACTGCTCTCAGAGGCCATAAGTGACATCCCTCCTGACCACAGCCAGGCTGCACGGACATGCCTGTTCTTCCTTTCCACCAGCCGAGCTGAACGAGCTAGTGCCTGGGTAGGAATGTGCCATTTTCTCAAATTCAGGTTTTTTGAACAGCCTGTGCCAGGCATAGCAGCACAGCCGTAATTTTGTTTCTGTAAGTCAGAGGAACGTTGATTTGCTATCTTCTCCTCTCCGTGACTAGCTTGGTCTGCCCCTTCCCAGATGCCGTAATACCCGTTTATGCCTCAAACTCCACACAACGCAGGCTGTAAGTGTGTACAGAGAAACAACAGTTTCCAAAAAAGCGTTCATCAGAGACTAGCTAGGCAGTATTTTCTTGTACATTTCATCAAATATTCCAAGTAAGCACACAAATAATTCATTCATGGCCAGGGCCCGGTCTCAGCCCCCAATCGCAGCGAGCTCTGCACTCCCAAAGGGTAACCGCTCCTTCGCCCCCCGGGGCCCGCGGGCAGTCCCCGGGCAGTGGCTGTGCTGAGCACGGCCGCGGTTATGACGTCCCGCAAAGAGTAAACACCTCCATCACACAGACAGCTCAGCTCCGTTGTGGCTCCCTACGTGCCAGTTAGCAGGAGATCCTGGAGAGGTGGGCGCAGACCGGTCTGAAGAACCAGTTTCCACATAAATTTCTTCCCTGCCACCTCCCCAGGGCACTGGAGCGAGGGGTTAGGGTTACGGGGACTGTTCTCCTTCACCACCAAAGGTACCGCTCCAGCTGTGCAGCAGCCGCCCTGGGTAAGGTGGGGAAATCTGCTATTAGGGTGCACTTCCATGGGCTGTGCCAGACCCCGAATCCAGGATTTTTTCCCATGAGTGGAAGCCAGAGACAGGGTATCTAACAGCATCATTCCCAGCTCTCATTAAGTCCCTGTTACACATTCTTTTTATCTTCCACAGAGGCCAAACCCGCGCCCCTCCTCTGGCACAGGCAATGCCCCGATGCTCGCAGAGCTGGGGCTGGCACAACTCCCGTGGCAGCGGCTGCGGGCGGGCGGTCTGCCGTGTCCCAGCAGCACCACGCGTCGGCCCACAGGAACTCATGCTTCACGCCTTCCCCAGAGCTTATCGAAGCACTGCACGGACTCGCCTGACCGCAGCCAGGCAGCACCCGTGCAGAACTGCAACGCTGGGCTTTGCAGGCGGGGAAGGACCGGTTCATAACGCACTATCTGCCTCAGCAGCCTGGCAATGGCAGTTCCTGCGCTTGCTCCAGCTCCCGCTCCACTAAGCGCAACATCCACGGGCAGACGGGGGGGAGACGGAGAACGGGAAGGGGAAAGGTGCTTTTAAGGGTTTTTGCCTTAAGGGTTCTGCTGGTCAAAATTCCCTTGGAAACCAAAGAGAGATTTGCACAGTCAACAAACAAATACGAAAAACTCAAAAGATTTATCTCTAAATTGCAGGTGCATGAAATGAAACTGAACATGATTTTAATCTCCATGAAAATTCTTACGTTAATCCAGAAAAGGCGCTGCATATAACCAAAACCTCTGGTTTTCGGCTCCTTTACTTGTTCTCCTCTGCAGCACACACCTGACCACCTTAAACGACGCAGAGCCGCGGGGGGCCCTGGCGGGCTCACCCCGCTCCCCAGAGCTGCCACGCTGGTGTGCAGCACCGCTACGTGTGCGCAGTGCTCGTGCACCGTGCCCACAACCTGCATCTCCGAGCATCTGCGCCGCGCAGGAAAAACACTTGCTCCTGCCTCCTCAGGTGTTCTGCTTTAAAGTCTGTGTATGGTTTAAGTTCACAATACCTATTAAAATTAATGAGCTTTGTGCTGCAGCTCACATGCAGGCACATTTTGTAGCACTTTGCCTGAACGTGGGCTGCTGGCTCCAACTCAGAAACTCTTTGCCTTTTGGGTAATACACAACCATTCAGAGCCCGCGAGTGTCAGAGCCTGGCGTCACCCCACAAACAAAGCGCTCGACAACCACCCCAGTGGGAAGATGGTACCCTAGGAGCGGTGAAACGTGCCATGGCAGCACGCCTGCCTATCCTCTTCACTGTGCTTAAAGCAGTCGTTTGGCAGGCGCGCAGGGGATGAGAGAGGGACTGAAGAGGGACAAGACACTACGCAGATGCTGGGAGGGCGAGCAGCGTGGGACGGCAGCCGCACGGAGAGGTTTGGGAGACACCCACGTCAGGATGGACACTAGCGACGCCACGGATAACCTCCTGTCCAAGGCACAGGTCTTGTTTAAGGACTGATTTACACCCTAACTGACAGCATGGGGTAAGTGACAGAATTTGGTAATAGGACATTGTTTTCTTGTAATAACATCAAGAATACACAGATTTGATGGGAAGTCAGCAAGTAAGTCATGGTAAGAGTGACACTACGTTGACCCTACGTGAGCAAGAAATGTGAGATGCTCTCAAGTGTGCTAAGTCTGGAGAATTATATATCCTAAATACAAATTACATACCCTAAACTCATCTAAATTAAGAATTTCCCTCCCAAGAAGTACAGAGCAGGACCCAGCGTGGAGCCCTTAGTGTAAAGGACGATGTGGAAAATCTGTCTTTTAGACCTCAGTAACAGCTGTGTTTGATCTTATGAAACCACAGTATCTGGCTATACGGTGTCAGTGATCGTGTGCTGTCAGGGAGGACAGAGGGGTCCTAAAACTTGGAGAAGAGCATTCGACTGACCTCAGTCCAGCCTGGTGTGAGTGCAGAAAAGGGGGGGAAGCAGAAAATCTCAGGTGCCAGTGCTGAGCTCCAGCAACCAGAGAGATGGAGGGGCTGGAGGAAAAGGCCGGGGAATTAAAAATCACAGACACCTGCAGAGCAGCGAGAATCAGAAGGTCATGCTTGGTATGAGAGCTTGTGTGAGGGTGGGTCTGTACAAGACTACAGTGTGTTTTGACAAAAAACATTCAAAGGAGAAGACACATGCTTTAGGGGACTCCTTTGTAGGGGGCTCCAAAGAAGTCCATGGGTTCCGAGGAAGGTGAGGCAGGGATACGTCTGGAAAACTCTGTGTCTTATAACAGCTAAAGTCACGTCATGAGCTTCTGTAACAGTTAAAGCCTGTGCTGGTTTGCTTTGGAGGACAGAGCCTGCAGAGAAGGGGGTGGTAAAGCCCAGGTGCCCCACAAGCTGAGATCAGGAGGTGCACTATGTTCGCACCGGCTCAGCATGCCTCGGGCCACGAGGCCAAAAAGCTGCCTTTTCCTGAAGGGGTAAGAAAACCGCCAGAAATATCAAAGAATGGTGGGTGCTTCGGGTTCCCCAGCTAGAGCAGAGCCTGGGAGCAGAGGTCCAGTCTGACAGGTCCTACACACGGAGCACTACAGACTGTCGGGGGGAAGCTCCCCGGGTCGGTGCACACACACCATTCCCACCTACACATCACCGTTTCCGTTAAAATTATTCCTGCTCGCTTTTGTCACGACTAACGCCATGGAAAGCATGACCTTTTATAAACACATTTTGAACAAAAGAACATAGTTATCTTTAATAGAGGGTTCTACAACAAATACTAATTAGCCAAGAATGTAAGGTAAATATATTTACCTTCTATGGCAGAACAACTCACAAAGAGCTCACAGCAATTCTCTGAGACAAAAACACTCCCCAGGGCTGTGAAAAGGACAGGCTTCCGAGGAAAAATCTGCTTCTGCTTTCTAACAGAAACTCAAACTGGTATCAAAATTTCCAGTGAAATCGTGAAGCTGGGGCTTGCTGTGGTATCCTGGGATTTGGAACTTCTCTTCCACCTGAAGTCAATGAGATGTCTGCCACTGAACTCGGTGGGAGC
>NW_009647688.1:1733820-1742100 GCF_000708025.1 Charadrius vociferus
TAGCCATTCCTGACTACATGTTAGGAGCCTGGACTTCTGGTGTGGGTTTGTTTTTCAAATGTAAGAATTGTCTTGCTCCCTTGGATAAATACAATTTGCTACTCACTTTATAGATGTGCTGGAGCTTTTGCAGCCTTTACAATCTGTCATGTAAATCCATATTCAAGTGTCAACGTGTGAAGGGGCTGCTTTAGAGGTCCTCTGGGTGAAAGCATAAGTGGAATTTCTCGAGGAAATGCTCTCAAAGATGACTAATTTGTCTATTTAGCCAGTTGCTTCAGAAATAAGATGGTGATGGTAAGAGTCACTAGACTGAATTCAACGGGTTTTTTTTCCTTTCTACCTGTAACTCACAGCTACCAGAGTTGGAAGTTTTGGTGGGAGACCATGCTGAAAATAAACTATTGAAATTGAGGCTTAGATCCAGGTAAGACAACATCAGCTTCCTTGTACCTCCAAAGCTTGCTACCTTGAATGCCAATTTTGGCTATTCACGGAAAGCAGCCTCAAGTATCTATAGGAAGAGGGATTAATAATATTATTTCTGAGATAATTTCCATGACCACCATCATTATGCTGGTGCTGATCGCAATTTCTTTTGGATGTTTCTCATTTTCCTCACCTTTCGCCCTCTGAAAGGCCAGCTTGCCTTCCTGTGTGGTGTTTCATTCCAAAAGCCAACTGGAAGGGTGGGTGAGAGCAGCGCGTAAGGTGAGCGTGAGTGACTTGGAAACCATCTTTGATGGTGGCTGTTTAACCCTCTTCTCCTTTGTCACACCAGTTGCGTGCTGCTCAAGTTTTCTCCTTTTTAGATGACAGTATTTAAGGAGCCCGTAAAAATTTACTGGAAAGAGGGCGTCGACCCCCTTTAATGCCTAATCTGGCACCCTTTACTTATGCAAATTTAATCAATCGACAACCACTCTTCTCACAACAGCTGCAGTAATACAAGCAACATCAAAGACTTTGTCACAAGTTGCTCTGAAACAGCTCTGGGATTACCAAAACGCAAGATTTGGCCTCCAACTTCACATCCCTGGGCATTCACTCAGGTGAGTAAGCCTTCCAGAATCGGGTCCCTTCTCTCCCCAAATTCAAGCCAAGCACACAGCCTGGGAACAGGCACGCGGAGCCAGCCGAGTGGGCTGAGCACACTCAATCCTAACAAATTACAATAAGAAATGTATCACGCTGCCTGCTGTCAGGTGTAATTTATATCATACCAGAGGGGTGACTGGAGAGCAGGTATAGGCAGGAATTGGTCATACCTATACTTGCTCCTGCTGGGCCTGATCTGGCAAGCTGCTGGGAGCTCTTCCCTCCCACTGAAGTCAACACTGAGTTCTGTCCAGGACCTAACAGGATTGGGCCTCCTCAAAATACTCTGGAAGCATGAACACGATTTGATGATTTCTTTTTTTCTGTTTTCCATCAGCATGTGATGCCTCTGTGTATGCACAGCCTGACTGTGTTTACACACATCCTCACAATCAGTGTGTGTCCTTAAACATACATGTGCGGTATATACTACAAGATAAAAGCCTACTTGGGATTTTGGAGCACAGAGAAAGAAATAGAGCTTGTAACAGAAATAAACAGGAAGTTTATTCCCATAGCTTTCAATTTTAGTGAGCGCAAACTCTATTTTATGTGACTGGAGCTAAGATTTAGCAAAGCATTTCAGCATATGCTTACATCTTTTGCTGACATACAATCTACAAATTTGTTTGATGTCTTCTATTTGAAGCTTTTAAGCTCAGGCTCAAACCAAGAGTTTAATGCTCTGTCCCAAATAACCCAGAACGCTCTGCACACGGATGAGTATGGCCATGCCTCCATACGTGGCTGTGCAGGTTATCTCTGAGCAGAAGCAGGAGTGCTCCGGCAGTATTTCCAGCTGTCTGGCTCAGAAAAGCTCGCTCCTTCCTGCTGCACCTGCGAGGCAGCCAGGGTTCCTCTCCCGGCCAGACTCAGCAAAGACAGTCTGTGCCTTATGGAAGAGATACACCAGGACAGTGAAGCGCCGTCAGGAGCTCCAGCCGTCCCCACGGAAATGACCACGAGAACTTTGCCTTAACCGGGAATGAGAGCAGGCCAGGCTCCATGGGGGTCACCCACCGAGGTCACTAATGCAGCACTGCAGAGAACCACATTTAAAAAAAAATTAAAAAATATTAAGGTGTACCCTCCATCCAGCTTCATAATATATGCAGCAATATGTCCTACTTGGGATGCAGGTCAAGGGTTATCTTTTGCTGTAAAAATATACACGGTTGCTGTTTGATCTTTCTGATTCACAGGTCTGGTCCTGTGAGCTCTTACTCCAGTGAGCACTGAAGTTTCAGCAGCTGCAAAAGCGTTCAAGCCTTGTGAGAAAACACAGCAAGACAAACAACAGGCAGCGGAACATCAGGCAGCACCTCAGCTCCGGTCAGTCACAGTTTTCTACTTTTACTTTAAACGCGGTACAAAACTTGAAGAAACGCACTTTTGTTATTTACCAAACAGGAAAAAAAAGGGTTTAGATCAGTACTCTGTTCTCTTTAAATAAAATCTGTGAATTTATGTATATCCTCCCAAAGCTTCCGTAACTGAAGTTTTTATTAAGTAAGTCTGATATGGGGCATATTTTAAAAATAGTGTCAGCGGTAGTATTTTAAAATGGGGAAACAGATGTGCTATTCCATCACAACTGCTGCATCTTCTCTATATTTTTTTATACTGTGAAGCATTTGTCTGCTTCTCTGTTATAAATCTCTCCCCACTGAAGAGATTTCTTCTCTCTGATTAAAGAAGTACCACACAGACATCATTAAAGAGACAGTCAAGAAAAACCACACTGTTTTGGCTTAGCCATAAAACAGAGGTATTTTAATAATTGTTTCTTCTCCATAGAGAATTTCAGCAGCTCCCTCTCTTTGGAATGAAATCACAGCCATATGCTTTATGACATCAGAGGCGTTTCAAGGTGTCTCCATAAATGTCATTTACTGCTTGGGAACCTGCCAAATCTGTGCAAAAATCCCTAGTTCTTTTCGATGAAAACTCTTCAAATGAAACTAGAGCTTTGCACTGGTTGTCATACCCCCAAAAAAATAAATCTATCCCTTTATGGAAATATTGGCCATGCAGGTAGCAAAAGCTCTGTCAGGGAAACCTGCTGACCTGGGCTCTGGTTTGCTTTTGCATCAACGGTGCCTCCTTTAAGGAGTCCGCCGGGCACCCTGCCACCGCACATCCACGCCTTCCCGCGGGTACCCGCACTTCTCAAAAAGCAGCGGTCTGAATGGCAAACAGCTGAACTGTCTAGAGATCACAACTGTAAATGAAAATCCGGTATACTTTAACGCAGTGCTCCAATGAATATGCTTTAAGCCTTAAAAGCGCGATCCCTTCCACACTCCCATCACAGGCCTGATGCTGCCCAGGAACCTCCATCCTTCCCGGTGCCCAGTACCACGCAGGACTGGGAGCCAGGCAAATCGTAAAGAGACTCTGTGTCGTATACACAAATACACTCTCATGCCACATCTACTCATACTTTGAGGTATCTGTAGTCCACTCTGTGATAACACTGGCCAGATCTCCATCAATCTTGTCAGCCATGTCACCAACCTGTCCAGCACAACCCGGCTACCTTGGAGCACGCAAAGACTCACTCCAACCCGTGGCTGCAAGCAGGCAGAGCTGCTGCTGGCCACCACCCAGAGGGACGACCGCTGGCACTGGGGTGAGGATTTTGGGTGGCCAACAGAAGCATCCAGTAGTCCCAGTGTAATACAGCTGTTCAGTTTTCTTGAAGGAAGGAAAAAAATGATTTTTTCCCCTACATCTGAAGGAACAAAGTTGCTTGGTGCAGTTGGCAATGATCTAGGGCAGCACACCAACAGGTGCTTCAAACGCGTCGGCAGAGAGCGGAAGATGTTGAGAGGGAAAATGAATAGACTGTCTAAATAATACATAAATTTTACAGGCTTTTTTTTTCTGTAGAACCCCAGTGAAGTTACTGTATAAATCGGAAACTGAATTATTCATAACTGGCGAATATATAAGAAATCGTATTTCGCATTGCGATATTCCTCCCAGGTACATGCCTCTTGCCATGCAACGACCAGAACCGGGCAGCGAGCCTGAGAGCGCCAGGGTCTTACCTGGAGTCCGGGTACTTTGTCAAGGTAGCCAGGCTGCTGGTGTACATGTGTCCTCCTACATCGATGTGCACGGGAGCGTTCGACTTGGTGAGCTGAGCTGGGAGAGGAATTCCTTGAGCAGCCAGAGGAGAAACCGGGGACCGTGTTAGAGACAGGCGGGACATGCTTCTTCCCTCCTGCAAGGGAAGGCAAAAAAGAACAGTTTCTCTTAAACGTAGCAGTGCGTTACCTTTCTTTCCAGTGTGATCACAGATCTAATCAGATCATTTTTGCATCTGCCTGATCACATATTCAGCTAACAAATTATTGCCACCACTGTAATTAAGTGTATTTGCATCATTTTCTTCAAAGTACCAGAGGGGAAGAGAAAGATGCTTATTAGCAATAAGAAATCAAGAAAAAAATTTTTCAAGGTGTCAGCCTCAAGGGGCATAAAACAAACTGCAAAATTCTAATTAAAGGTCGCGGGCTTATGTGTTAGATGTGAAATATCCCCTGACAAACGAATAACCAA
Source organism: Charadrius vociferus (assembly GCF_000708025.1). NCBI lineage: Eukaryota > Metazoa > Chordata > Aves > Charadriiformes > Charadriidae > Charadrius > Charadrius vociferus. Next base: position 1,738,486 of record NW_009647688.1, read on the forward strand.
TTTGTGAATTGGGATTCAGGGGTTTTTGCAACTTTGTCTCAGTAACGAGACACCTCTAAATTAGTGACTTCCTCAGTACCTAAGGCATTTAGTTTATACATGTAGTAAATTTCACATCAAACTAAGATCAATTTTCTGGTTTACTTTCAATAACTGTGAAATAAATGGGTAATTTTCAGTTAAGCCTTAATATTAGACATAAAGAACTAATAAGCTTTCAAACTGAAAGCAATTAATACCTGGAAGCAGTGAAAACAGGAAGATATATAAACTGACCCATGGTTTCATGACAAGACGCGTTAGAAATTACTGTACGATCTGGCATGTGAAATCACAAATTCAGCAATCCACCTCGTGTTTACTGCCCTAAAAATATTTGAAAATGAGCGAAATTTCTGAATTGAGTCCAAAAACCTTCAGCTGACGTACAAAGCAAAAAATACTGAAATGTCTTAAAAACGAACAGGACAACCATAGCAAAAGAAAATTCCTCAATTCTCTTCCGTAAGAAAAGCACAGCTTATCCTGCATGAAACGTGTGTCTCAAAGCTCATTTCAGTTAAATCGGTACAGACGGCATACATGTCAAACGGGAAAAAACCCTTTATAAAAAGTTTAAGAAAATGTCCATTCATTCTCCCCCTTATGGGTAAAGCAACATAGGCAAAACGTTACAGCTGAAGACATTTCCGAATATAATCTAATTTTCTTGGTATTTTGTTCTGCAAGCATGCTACCAAGCACCCAGGCTCTTCCTTACATCTGACAAGCACTTTACATGCAGCATCGCAAAGTGAATTCCCATTTCTCCCACATTACTTTGACAATGTTTCTTAGAAATCTGAAGCTGGTCTCGCCTTTCTCTGAGCAGTATTTTGCACAAGATGCCTGGCTACGCCACTCCACGCACACGCAGTTACCAGCCCTCTTTGTAAAGACAAATTCTGAGCTATATAGAAAGGGACCGAAAAATCTTAATACATCCAGACGGCTTCACAAAGTCATCACTACATCTCCGTTTGCTGTATTCCATCTCGGTTAGCTCCTTAGGATTCCCTGCACCTACAGCACAGAAATACATCACCCCATTATGAATCCACATCCTTTTCTCCTCGGAGGCTGGACGGACATCTGCACTGAACACGAAGCAAACAGCAACTCTGTCCTAGGACTTCTGTGGCAGCCGCTGCGAAATTGGGCATTAACATTTTTACTACAGCACCACCTTCAAGGAAAGTGACTGAATCCTTTCATGACTGAAGAGGTTGCTTTCTTGTTTCCCACAAGAGCCTGTTGTGGGCAATCTTCAGTAAGTCTGTCACGCAGCACAAATAACAGCGCTAACTTTTAAAAACAACTTAGTATGTAGGTACCTACAGTATTCTAGCGATGTGTTTACTAATCTGTGGGTGCCTCAGCTGTCTGCCAACACAGACAAAGGGAGTATTTTTTTCTTACCAAAGAGCACTGTAAACTCATGTTCACTCTCTACTCCTTCACTTAAATGAAAGGGTCAGAAGATCCAGGCTGAATGTCAACCCTGTCTTTGTTCAGACCCCAACTATTATCACTAATGATAAAGGTACAGACCTCGCGCAGTACAGAGCTGCCTCAGAAATCAATCTCAGGCAGTTTCACAAAACAAGTGCCTAATTAGGGCTGATCTGCACCCCTTGTTACAATTTCCAAATGAAATCAAAGGACTTCCAGTCCTCTGCAAACGCGTCTTACATTTAACCGTTTGTCTCGAAATACAGACTTCCATTTTAAAATATGCACAGATAGCTAAAGATCAAGTGATCTGAATCTATTTGTGCATATTTAAGCACTGCTGCTATCTTAGGATTTTGTTTAATGTTAGTATACCAGTAAATTCCTTGATCTGTAAAAAGTCTGAGGTTCTCAGTGAGGCCATACTCACACAGTAGATATTTAATTTATACTATTCACTGGAGGGACCTTTTGAACAATCCTCTGCTTTTGGCATCTCTCAGCTAGAGCATGTGTTGAAAAAACACTTAATTATAGAAAATCACTGGAAAGCTAAAATAGTTCTCAAACTTTTATGGCTTTTCATACTTATTGAGGGTGCCACTGGCTTTTTGGGGGAGGGGAGGAGAAGGGGCACTGCAGCACAGGCTTTTCCCCTGGATGGAGAGGATTTGTGTTAAAAAAACGAATCCTACGTTTTTATTGAAGTTATGAAATTCAGCCGTTTTCATATGAGCAAATTATCAAGGGGCATAATTGTTAAGCACTACATAAAGGGCACTGAAAACACTCCTGCTCCAAAAAAATAAATACCCCCCATTCCGTAAGGTACCATAACCCTATTTCTAACAACTCCTTCCTTCCTCTTCTTAATGTAAAACGCAGCTAAAATTCATCACGCTGAGTAATGCACTTATTTTATGCACAAAGCAAAATCCTAAATGTGTTTATCCAGCGAAAGTCTTTATGCACATATTTTCTAATACTGATGTGAAAATTAAAACCTTAAGGGTAAATATAGCAGAAACACTAACAAACTTCATTTATTAAACCATGTAGAATAATCCTTGCTCTTTAGTTGCCTACAACAGGATACAGCATCCCAACCGGTGGCACAGGCAATAACCCCGCTCTAATAAGTAACACAGGAACCTGCTGAAGGCAAAATCAATAGAGCCCGATTCCCAAATTATCTGAATATTTAGTTTTTCAAACATTAGGCACCAAGATCCTTCAGAGCCAGCTTATCTTTTTCTGCCTTTCTAAGCTAACTGCATAAGTACTGCTTGTAAAAACTATTTGCCCATGCAAAGTGAAATAATCACAATGCCATGCTCATTTACACACAAAATGATTTTGTGTCCCATTGTGCTCACAGTTGTTCAGCTCTCTAGGGGTGATTAAACTAGCTATGCTGCTACAGCTTGAGATGATTTCACTGAATCGTTTCTCCATGAAGTTGCTTCTTTGCTAAGCTGTTATTTTAACCATAAAAGGTAAACAGAAGGCAGTTGTAAGAGCTCCATTCAGCTCCGTGCCCAGGGCTATAACCCTGGGGCAGAGAATGCTGAAAGACTGCAGAATTTTCCAGGGTGTTGCCTTTCTTGCTCTAAAGCCTTCAGGAATACTGTTCATTTAATACACACTCTAGATGATACATTTCAGATCCTACTAAAAGAAAGACTTCAAAAGTGTAAGAACTTTTGGGCGGATGAAGCTTTCCCACCTCTGCACATAGCTCGGGGCCATGGTAACCAATACTGCTGTTGATGTTGGGAAAATACAGGAGAAATAGGCTGCGCGGCGCGGAGCGGGCAGGCAGGGACGGGAGGTGAAAGGTTGCGGGAGAGAATCGGGCGGCACTCGGGAAGGGACAGCGAGAAAAACGGGGAAAGAACGAAAAAGGAGGCGGCTCGGAAGGAGGGACGAAGTTAAATCGAGGAGCAGGCACTTAAAAGACTACAGATGGGAAGCAAGACTAATTAAGGATGTAAAAGCGCTTTGTTTCTAAAGTTTATTGTTGCCAGGATAAAAATTAATTGAAACTAATGCTGTTATTCACTCGCGCAGTTTAATTCCTTCATGCACATTTAAGACTGGGAATGAAGCCGGCAGGTTTGGGGA
>NW_009647688.1:1743873-1744231 GCF_000708025.1 Charadrius vociferus
TATTATTTTTAAAGCTTCTCTCTCTCTCCCCCCCTCTCTCTGTTTTTGCTGCTTCTTTTTTTCTATTTATTTTGTGTGTGTGCGTGGATGTGTGTGTGTGTGAGGGGGGGGGAAGCCTTTAAATGAAACTGCCGAGGCTGTTATGAGAAGAAAGGCAATAATCCCGTCTCTAAATAACAGAGGGAAGGCAGAAGAGGAGGAAAAAAAGCGAATTCTTGCTCAGGGCTTTGCAAACGCCTGCAGGGCAGAGGATTAGGCTACAATTAGCTCAGCCCTTTGCTCTCGCCCTAGCTAATTTTGCGATGAAAATTGGATATTTTTCCCTCCTTTTGGTGAAGGTCTCCAGATTTATCCCCCC
>NW_009647688.1:1744391-1753172 GCF_000708025.1 Charadrius vociferus
AGCCCCGCGCAGCCCGGCCCGGCCCTGCCGGGGGATAACGGTTCGGCGTTGGGGAGGATCAGGCCACTGTCACGTCCTTCAACAGACTTACTGAAAAGAAGAAGGAGGAAAAGCGGGGGGGAAGGGGGGAAAAAAAGCTGATTTTAATCATTGTCATTTGGTCTGATGTAATATTTCCCCAGGCGTTTTCAACTAGGCATAAATTTTCAGCTCCCAAATAAGTAACACAGGGCACGTTTCTCACATCTCTTGACTCCTCTGTTACAATTAGGGTAGCACCCACTCTGCACTTGTTGATAAACTAGATCAAGTTCAAAAATAAATAATAAAAAAAATAGCCCCGACCCCCCCCCGCCCCCCCCGCGCCCGTCCGCTGCTCAGAGAGGTATTCATCTTCAGCAAAAAATAAACCTTAGATAATCGTGTAACGTACAGTAAAGCAGCAGGGACCAAACGCACACCCGAGTCAACCCGGGGCTGACTTTTCCAGGGGTACAACTCGGCCGTTATCCCATCTCACCGCCCTCCCGGCACCCCCAGGAGCCTTCCTCAGCGGCTCTCCTCTTCCTCCCGCACCACGCAGCTCTCCCTGACTGCGGGGGCGGAAAGCCGGGATGCCAAAAATGCCTTTCCCACCCGGGCGGGAGGCTCCGTGCTGAGTTCGGGGGTGCCGGATCCTGCCGCTGGGGGGGTGGGGAGGGACACCAACACCCCACACCCCCCCCGTCTGTCCCTCGGGGCTCCCCGTCCCCTCTGAGGCAGTTTGCACGTGTACGTTTCCAGCTCGCAGCACCTGCACGGTCTCCGAAAAAAAAAAAAAAAAAAAATTTAAAAAAAAGGAAAGAATTTCATCATTTAAGAGCCTCTGGCTGGTTTCGCTCTGCTCTGGATCTCATCCACAATCACAAAGGAGTTAAAAAAGAAATAAAATAAAATAAAATTAAAAAATAAAAAAACCCAACAAAAATAAGAAGAAAGGCTGATTCGACCAAACGGGGACGCGTGTCTCTCCTCCCCGCGCAGCGCTGATGCGGAGCCGCCGCCGCCGGGCATCCCGAATTAATTGAACAATTATTGCCGAGCACCCGCGCCGAGGCCACTGCCCAAGTGCCGGGTCCCCGGCCCGTGGCCACCCCGCTCCCCCCAGCAGACCAGAAGGCTCCCGAGCTCCAGCACTGCTCCTTCCCACTGCCCTGTCGCAGTTCCCAACTCCCGAAAGCAAATTTTCTCATTAAAGTTACATCCCTGCAGTTAGTTCAATTACTTGATATATGCAGAAGATGTTGTAAATTTAAAGATTTAAATAGCTTACAAAGATGCCGGAGGCTCCATCAGTTAATTTCCTTAATTTATGGATTTTTAGCTGAGCTTCTGAAATGAAAAGGAGAATGAGAACTAGGTCAGCAGAGAGATTTGCATCCAGAACAGACTAAAATTTGTTTTCCTTGACCATCCCACCGGCCCAGGTGCGAGCCCTCGCAGGGGTCACCCTCCTACTCCCACCTCCGGGCTGGGGCTCGCTATGAGAGCGCGGCGCTAAAGGGTGGATTTTATTCGAAAATAACCTCGAACACCAGCGCGTCCCCAGACAGCGGCTTCGCCTCATCACCGGACAAGGCTGTCGCCCAAGTCGTCTCATTTCCCCAGCGCTCTGCTCAACAAGTGCATGCGGGAAGGACGAGCTCCACCGAGACTCGGTGACCTGTCACACAACCCGAGTTTCACTCAGCTTTTCTGTAGGGGTGCAGGCGGACGATTTGGGATGACTCGGCATCCTAATTTTTACTTCCTCTGAATTGCTAACTGCTAAATGAAAAATAGATAGGAGAATCTCCAACAGCAATCAGAGTATTGTCAAATAAAGGATGCTTCTACATTGAGGCACAGTAAAGAGGAAAGAGACGATGTAAAAATATTGCACTGCACAAAAAGCAGAAATCGTTTCCCGACTCATCCCAACACATCTGCGACAGGTACCATTTAATTGTGCTGCACGGAAATGGGATGCATGGCTAATAAAGATTTGTTTTGTTTGTTTGTAGATCAAAGCAAAGACACTTGGGATGAAAAAGGCATGCGCGTGGTACGTAACTTGTGCGGGATTGTTTTTACTGTGTCTAAGAAAAGGACAATGTACTCGAGAGCTTTGAGTTTTTTCTCGCCTGTATTAATATTGAGGGTAATAAAGATACGTGTTCCAGCGCTATATGCACTCACTCCTTTCTTCTCACTCAAGTGTGTGAATGCCTTTCTGTTGTTGTGTTTCGATATGTATGAATATATACATATGAATTAATACTTAAAAGATTGATACAAGCTAAACAGTTTTAGGAAGCAACATTGCAATACGATTAGTATTGGCGTTCATGATTTAACATTTCTTTTCCCACTAGATGAAGTTTCTAAGATTTGCAAGGTACGTGTCAAGGACGGGTATATAAATGGATTTTTATTTATTCACAACTCCAAGACTAATTGCTTCTCTTTGCCTGAAGGCCAAGAGATTGGTTTTAATATGACACTTCAAAAGTATTCATAGAACTACAGAGATACTAAGTGTCATTGTTTAAGAGAGAAATCTCGCTATGCTACTTGTGACCCTGAAAATAAAATCTTCCACTGTATTTTGAATCCTAATGTTGTTTTTCAGAGTTCCACTTCAAGCTCAACTATTAAGAAGTGTACAAAGGAAAATATTAAATAGTATGTAGTGAACAAAAAAGAAGAAATACTGTTAGAACTGAACATAACTTATTTTCTCAACAACTCTATTATCCTCCCTATAAAGCAATACAAAATTTATACCAGAAGATTCCTGAGCTCAGTTGCATCATATTATAATTACAACTGGTAAGTTATAACTTATCATAGGTGTTTTAAAAGTTCTTGGCCAAATGCCCAGCATGTGTTTATTAGGATACTAAATAATTCAAAATAAATACTTTGGATTTTTTTTCTTACCATCAGTTCTTCGTATTCTGTGCAGGTGCTTAAAAATGGAATTGGGACAGAACCTTTCTGTAACCTGTTTTTTTATCTATTTATTCCATTGTTCGCTTCCATTTTTTTCAATAAACAGGTAAAAAATTTAGTGTCACTCTTAAGACAATGTCTTAAAGAGAAGCTCATAAAGAACCCCAGCTCACGTTTCTCCTTTTTTTTTTTTTTTCCCAAAAATAACAAATTGTGTGTATTTTACAGGACAGAAAATGACTAGATTGTGAAAAGATGCAGATTTGAAGGAATATAAATTTCCTATCAAAAAGATGTTCCAAATATATTTTGAAATGATCAGAACTGAAATCTATTGACTGTGTGAAAGAAAGCATCATGAATTGAAAAATAATGTCGACCTCTTCTGCGCCATGCTATATAAATTAGAGTAACAACAACTTCCAGTCGCTCTCTAGTGTTGCTCTCAAAGGCCCGTACGAATTTATGCTAGCGGCCCTCCTCCTGTCTCAGTCCTTACTCTTTTCCTTATATTAGGTGTCTTATCTTGAGGTTTGAGCCTGATTTTGGGATTTCTTATGTCATGTATCTTAACCTGCTGCTTGATCCAGGCTTCCTGGCGACGATACCGATATTCCCACTGACTACAAAAAGCGCAGGAAGCAATCCACGGACTGCCTGGCCCTCCTCTCTAAAACACACCACGCTCTACTGGGCATTTTAAGCTAAAGCAGTCAATAAGAGAGAAAACGGATCTTTCCATTAAATGTTTAAAGCAGATAAATGAGAATTAGGGGTTTGTTCCTTTACAACAAAGGATTCGATGTCTACATGTAGATTAATACTCTTCCCAGTCACAGTTAAGACGCCACTGGAGTCTAGGTGGACCTTTATCTGGGGAGAGATTCGCCCAAGATATCGGTGTTTCAAAAGTAGCTGTTGGACCCTGGTGCACCTTCAGTCAGCAAAGCCTACGTGACTTTCTTGCCTTCAGCGAGCTTTCATGGATGTGAGTGCGTTCAGCGCTGCCTCCTAGCCCGCAGAGGCACCGGGGAGACGCACATCTGAATGCAGAGAGCAGGCAGCCGCGGCTCCTGCGACTAGCACCATTGCTTCCGTCACTGAGAATGAGATTGAAGTAGAAGGTGTGGAAGGCTGATGTTACAAATGCGTTGAGCTGCTGGAAAGGTTTGCTCTTGTGAAAAACCTGAAAGCAGGTTTTTAAGCACCTTGAAATCCCGAGACTCGCTACAGTCAGTTGGCATATACGAAATAATAAAAAGGAAGAATTAAGGACGTCTCCCAGTTGAAGCAAGTTTTCAGGCCAGTTGCGGTGCCAATCATTCTGGAACAGGAACTTGACCCAGGGTTTGCTAATTAAGTCAAATAATTGTTTGGCATTTGTAGGCAGATAAGGGGGTTTCCTGGAAGCAGTAAGCGTGACCATGCAAAGAACAAAATCTGATCATTAGGAAATCACCAAGTCATGTCACTCTTTTCCCTTGAATGCTCTTCTATTCTTTCCAAGAAACAGCTTGCTGCTGAGTGAGTTTACAAACCATTACTTTATTGACTAAATACAGATGGACTGTTTTTAAACTATCCATTATCCAGTGCCTAACTCATGACAACAGCGTGATACAAAGAAATAATCTACGCCAGAATGCCAAGATGAAATAGCTTGTCAGGAAATACAGTATAGGAAAGGTTTGCCTGTCTCTTCTGCTTCCAACTGTTATAAGCCAAAAATAGTTTCCAAAATGAAATTTACTTAATCAAGATGTCCCATGTTAGCATTTAGCATGGGGTTTTGCAGCTTTATGCATTGCCATTTTGCTGTGTGCACTCACTCCTCTTCTTAAGTGGTTACAATACTGAGGAATATTTTTAACCTGTTTAAGTAACGTGCATGGCATTATTTTTTATCTACTTACTAAATAACATTTACCCATATTATATATGTCACAGAAAGGAAAAAAACATTTTTATGGCTAAGTGTAATCCATTCGTTGGTTTATTAGAGACACAAAGTACTCTGAAGAATGTCACAAATCCACATGGTGTCCCTGAGAGCTTGATTTTTGCATATGGATCGCTGACTTAGCTGAACGATGTGTAAAATCCTCTGTAGCCAGGCAGCTCCCAACTGAATACACTTCTAAGGGAGGTTATATGCATTTCTTCTGCCAGCAAAGGTCTGGAATATGTTAAACTGCAAAAATATTGCTTAACAGAATACAGAGAATGAAGAAAAGAGCCGTAATGGCCCTTTTGTATCAAATCATTTACTGGTTTAAGGATCTTTGGGCACAGGCACATCTAGAATCATAGGTGAATTGCTTCTTATTTACGTAGCAGCGTTTCAGCGTGCTTGTTCTTTGGCAAATAACAGACTGAAGGGTCTGGATCATGCATGGCTGGGACTGAATCTGAGAGAGCAGCAGCTCAATAAAGCATCATGACAATGACATGAAAATGGAAGAAAAAGAAAACAGAGCAAATTCTTCCAGATATGGAGGCCCTCCGTGATTCCAGAAAGGGACAGGGTAGTCAAAGAAAGACCAAGGAAAGTCTAATGTCAGTGGCAGGGAAGGGAATATTCTCAACCGCTCCAGTTTCAGATCTGCTCTAAATGAAAGGTGGTACAAGCTGTTGTGAACCCCAGAGAACAGGCGGAGTAGACAGATAAATTCTCCTGGGAGGCAAGGGAATGACTTCTTGGCTGCTAAAACAGAACCTGAATTTAACAGCATGTAAAGATGGAATTAAGCACACTTCAATGTTGCTAAATATCTAAATAATAGACAAAACCCTCATGACTGGAAGGTGGAAACTAAAAAATTAATTTGGGGTTGTGATGTTCGTCTGTTGGATGAAACGAATAGTGAATTGGAGTTTGGGGGACTGACTAACTTGCAGATTGAGACACACCACAGAAAAAAACTCATTACTGCTAACAGTATGAAACAGGAGCGGTAGCAGTGTTGTGGTCTAGGATTTCTGCATCCTACCCCCTCCCCCCTCAATGGCCATTCCTGCCCACCTGTGACGCAGGCGGGCTCAGCTGGAGCGTTTCCACCACACGCCGTGGTGGGAACGTGCTCCTACCAAATGGGTGATGCACCGCAGTGCTGCTCTTCCTGGCCTGCCGGAGCCCAAGAGCTGAGCTGCAGCCTCCGTGCCATTGTTTCAGCACAAAGAGGAGGAGAGCTCTGAACCTGGCCAGCTGAGCGAGAGCCTGTCCAAATCCCGCTACGCCAGAGACCCTTGGAAAGGAGGCAGTATGTCAGACATATGGTTGAAACATGCTGTGCTCCAGCCATCCTCGGCTAGCGTATGGTCTCCCGAGTACCACTGCCAGCTGGGCTCTAATTTACACTGGGCCTGAGAATCAGGGACCCTAGCGGTCTCCCTGATGGCCTCTTCTCCTTTGCTTCACTAATTTCAGATATGCAGATATTCGGAGCTTTTCATTTCCCCTGCCTGGCATCCTTTCAGGCAGACATGGGGGGATACACTTCTTTACTGAAACCATGTGTTTGGTTGAAAATGCAGAGACCAATATTCTGCGAGAGTAAAATTTCGGAATCCTGACTGTAAAATCTGTAATATCCATGGTATCACCTCAGATGTCATGCAAGTATGTGAAGTTAATAAAACAAGCATCCCCAAATGTCTGATATAGAAACAGCATTGCCAAGTAGCAGAAATTAGACTTACCTGTTCTAACCTGTGTTTTTGAGGATGCATGTGCTGCGGCATCATTCTTCATGGATTTGCGCTCTTGACTTCCTAAGCATTGGATGATTCCACATTTCTGTCATGGATTTCTCCTCAGAAGGAGAAGAAGGGGATGCCTTTTTTCTTGTTGGATTAAACTCCTTAAATAAGAGGCATATTTCTCATCATGAAGTACATATTGAGGGGTGCACAGAGGAGAGAATAACCAAAGTCATTGTTAAACCCTTGTTTAACCTTTAGTTCAAGTTTTTTTATTACAATGCCAGAGGTTTTGCCGCCTTGTAGTCAGCCTTCAGTTCAAGAGGTTATTAAAGGAACTCAAATTTGTATTTTCATCTCCAGCTTTTAGTTCACAATTAGCCTTTTAGATGTAGAGCTTGTAGAAGGAATCTGTAAACAGATTAATTGAATACAATTTGAAATAAAAATCATTTGATGCTACTGGACCCAGCATAGTTCCCTTCTTAAAATGGTTTGTAGCAGCAATTATGTGGTTATGTTTTTGTTCAAAAAATGAACATTATACTCATTCTGCTTTATGGTTTTTTGAACATTATACTCATTCTGCTTTATGGAAAGGACCGTTGCACATGTTTAATATCTTTGTGAATGCTATTCAGTTAGGTTTTCCATTATCAAGACATCCTCTTGGAAAAAAGGTGCAGGTAAATTTTCAGATGTGATATTCTTTGGTGAATAGAAGTATTTGAAAAGTCCTAGCATCAAACAGTTTCACATTAATCCCTTGTTTCTGAATCCACTGAGGTATCTGCTTGCTCCAAAGTGGCCCTCCTTGTAGAACCTCATCTTGGAGTTCATCTTCCAGACCACCTCCTGTTCCTCACAAGATCTTGAGTTATGACCTAACCAAGGGACCTGCTGGCTAGCAACTGTATTTCCTCTGAGGAACTGGTGATTTAATAGTAGAAGGGTAAATTAAATGAACAGGTGGAAATGATCTTCAGTCAACAGGGCCACAAAGGTGTCCAAGGCCACGTAATCCCATCTACATCACCACGATCCTCCAGTCCTTTCTTTTCGCTGCTTTTCTGTTCAATTGTTGCGTCTCATTTCAGATGATACTGGGAATTTTTGGAGCAGCAAGGCTTTTCCATGGCCCACCACACTGGGAACCCATTTCTCACCTGGGCACCAGCATTCACCATGTGGTTGCTTACAAGAGTCATGTCATCAGCTGCGGCGAGATGATTAAATGATACGGGATGTAAGAATTACACTTGGGTCTGTGCAAGGATCCCATATTGCTTCTGCATTCGCTGCTTTTCGGAATTGCACTCTTCAGTGACAGGCCTGAAATTCAAATGCAGACTTTTCCCCCAGGTGGGCCAGATATTTACTTGCTTTTCACATATTCCCAGAATGGGGGGGGGGGGGGAATGGTGGGCCAGATATTTTGCCTGTGAAAAGGACTGTTCTTCCAAGAGGATTAAAGGTTCTTCTTTCAGGCACCTGGGGAATGATAAAGCAAGGTGGGCGATGGCTGCGGTGGCTTCCCCGCTCTCCTTCCCTCTCCCCTCTTCTCTCTCCCTCTGGTGGAACCGGTCGGCCATTGGTCTGGCTTAGGGGAAGGAGAAGGCCGAGAGGCCGCTCTTGGAGGCCATCTCGGCCACGGTGTTCCTCCTTTGTCCCCTCTTTGGCCCACTACACGTAATTTGCCCATCGTTTCCCCAAACGAAGACCCCCATCCGCATTGTTCTCCCGCTCGGCGGCTGTGCCACGGTAGAATAGCAAGTCCCCGTCTCGCTTGTTGTGCCACATGAAACTAAAAATATCAACCCCACTGGAGTTACTTCTACATTAAAGATGTAAGTGAAGTAAAAATCACTTTCGGAGCTTTTTATTTTTTATTTAATTTTTAATTAATCTTAATTAATTTGTATGTTGAAGCGATCTGAAAAATAGTTTTAAATGAATATATATATATATTCCAGGGTTGGTTGTGGTTTTTTTTTTTCTCCCCCCTCCTCATTTCCCGTGCTGAGAGCATGAATAATGCAGGGCGAGAGCTGCGGCCCCGTTCGTGCAGCAGGAGCGGGGATTTTGTGCAGGACGGGCGGCGGGCGAACC
>NW_009647688.1:1753623-1753991 GCF_000708025.1 Charadrius vociferus
GGCGCGGAGAGCGGCCCGCAGAGCGCGGCCCTCGAGAGAGAGAGAGGAGGCGGTGGTGCGCTAATTAATGCTGTGTGGTGGCCTAATCCGCGTTACGGGGCTCTCATGAGTATTGCGGCAACAAAGGTATATTTTAGGGTTCAGTTAATTAAAAATTACTTACAGATCTGCCTAGGTCCTGCGCTGCACTTTAAATAAACTCTGCTGTTGTGCCTGTACCACAGAAGAGATAGGCCGTATTTAGAGCGGTAGTTTGACTTACCTGCGGGGCTCGCTCTCTGCGCGGTGCGGTCGTTCCTCAGCGGACACGGAGCGCGGGGCTGATGCCCTCCGCGGCCGTCGGGGTGGCAGAGCAGGTGCCGCAGCCC
>NW_009647688.1:1754010-1814455 GCF_000708025.1 Charadrius vociferus
AAGAGTCTTCAGGAGAGGTGGTAAGATGATATGAATTGGCTTCTGATTTCATTTTATAGTAAGTTTCATTTTTTTGTGGGAGTGGGCTAATTTCAGGTACATACAGACGTGTCTAATATGGTTTCTTTAGCTATATGGATATATATTTTATATAAACTCAGTATCAGCAGGGCACTTAAATACATACTTGTATTGAGGATATACCTGACTTGTTTGCAGTAGTGTGGTTCAAGCAAACAGCTTGATCACAGCATCCCAGACTGGTGGGGTGGGCAGGGCCCTCTGGAGCTCCCCCAGTCCACCCCCTGCCAGAGCAGGGGCACCTCCAGCAGTGGCACAGGACGGCGTCCAGGCGGGTTTTGAGTATCTCCAGAGGAGACTCCACAGCCTCTCAGGGCAGCCTGTGCCAGTGGTCCGTCAACCTTAGTCTTTCCTCATGTTCAGGTGGAATATCCCATGTTCCAGTTTGTGCCCATTGCTCCTTGTGCTGTCACTGGTCACCACTGGAAAGAGTCTGCCCCCATCCGCTTGACCCACCCGTTAGAGATTGATAAGTGTTGACGAGATCCCCTCTCAGTCTTCTCTGCTCCGGGCTGAAAGCCTCAGGGCTCTCAGCCTTCCTCCTTGATTAATAAGGCCTGATTTTTTATTTTTTATTTTTTAAATATACCAGTATGCGTGTGTATATGTTATTTTGGAGGTAATTCCTTTTTGAAACTGATAATAAGGGAGAAGGTCTCTTCCCACAAGCTAAACTGAAAGGAAATAATATAGGAGTTGGATTCAGTATGTACAGTGACTGAATAAATCTAGCCATCTAGGTATCTGGGAGCTCTAGAGTTTCACACTGCATTGCAAAGCATGGCAAGCTTTTCTCAACTGTTGGGTGGGGTTTTTTTTCTTCTTTTTTTCTTCAAGGAGTACTGTGCCAACACTGCTGGCACTTGGCTTCCCAGAAATAGATGTTTAATTCAAGTGTTTGAATCCTGAAATGATGTTACTGTTTCTTTGTGGCCTATACAAATTAACAGAGTAGTAAGTAAAATTCTGTTTGATGAAGAGAAATACTCCATTCCTAGGATAGAAAATACACAGTATAAGAAGTTACAAGTCAGTTGTAAGAAAATGTTAGCGTAAATTCCTTAAGTAGGGTAATAAGCACTTTAATATTTTGCTTTTATAAAAAAAACTTTATCTTGAGTTTTTGTACTTCTATAAATATGAAAAAAAAATCTCTTTGTTGAAGAACATAGTCAAAAATATCTGTTCCAAAGTACAGATATCTGGGACAGCTTGCTGACCTGCACTTGATGTTTGGAAGCAAACCAGGATCTTTCTTGAGGATTTTGGAGGAAAAGGATTACTTAATCATGCAAGATTACTTTCTCTTCTTTTGAGAACAGTTACTGATTGTTTAAAAAAACACCACTATCTCATTTCATAGATGCCTCTTATGAAGATTGTCTCTGATTGTGGAAGTTGATTTGTAGTCATAGGAATTGAATTTCTTGGCCATCTACTTCTATATACAGCTGAAAAATTTTCATTCTGAGGAAAGCACCAGAAGTACTTGTCTTGGTATCTAGATCCTCAGTCTCTGTATGCTGCGTAGAATAATTTTGTGAGAAAGGCTGACAGTATCAGGATAGAATAATTTTGTGAAAATGCTGATGTTTTAAGGACAACTGCCTACCTCTGCATGGCTGGCAAACGCTGATCCTCTTACAGTTTTGATGACTCTTTTAACATGGGCAAAAGCAAGCAAACAGAAAACCCCTGATGATATTTAACAGCGCAGTTAGCAGAACAGCGCTTGTAGTGTTTTCATTATCTCCTTGCTTGGAAAACGTTGTATTGGTTCAAGAGCATGTACGGTGCTGTAGTTAGCTATGTTTATTGGATAAATTGAGTTGTCACAAGCTGCATGTAAGAGTATTTCATCCCTTGCGAAGCAACTGGGGAAGCAATAGGACCAAAGCATTTTAGGACCAAAGCTCACTGCTAGACTTAAAACACAGGAAGCTTTTAATAAGAATTAACCGGGGGGGGGACGACACACGGGACGACACACGACTGTACATGACCATTTATTGGTAAGAATAATTGCATAAGTGCTACATTCTATGTTAATAACCGTCTTTAGTTCTTCTGTTCACATGCTGTTATGAACCTATGTCCTGTAACTTAAAACTCTTCCCTGTAATAGCTCCATTAAGAAACCAAGGGAGGAATTACTTAGGCAAGGAAGACCAAAGCCAATCTTACATGGATATCTGGTGATCTAGTGGATATTTTCCTTCTTACATTCGGAACCTGTATGAACCACGTTCTGGCCTCTGTTCATCTACAGTAAACTTGGTCATGCAATTTAATGTGGGGTTTTCGTGGTGCCTGATAGTTATGCTAATAGAGTGCTAACTTTGTGATATTTAATGTTTACAGTGTTATATAGCAAAAGATAATAGCCGGGGCTTTATTGTGTTGGAGATTTTTAGTATGTTATTTATAGATCTGAAACCTACAAGATATGATATAAAAGCCTTCAATATGAAAAATGTTACATTTCTGAGCAGACAGTGAGAAAATTGCCTTTTAGAGGTCAAAACTCCCAATGCCTCTGGCAACATGGCCTTGATGTCATTTGACAGGGTGGAAACACAGCCCTTCATGGGAATAAACAGCCAATACCTGCATGATTCATTTCGTTAGGAGGGCTCTCCCATTGTTGCTAGGCAATATTTGCTAGGTGGAGTTAGAAAAAAAACAACAAAAAACCCAAACAACAAAATCCCCAAAATGCAACCGCTGTCTCCTCAGAATAATACTTCTTGCAGGTTGTCTTCCTATTGATACTGATTTTTATTAATTTTTTTTTAATTAGGCGGTAATTTCTCCTTTGTGCATAATTAATAGGAGAAGCATCAACTGAACCCCCATAGATACCTTCCCCAATAGAGACAGGGAGGGGAAGAGGCGGGAAAGGATTGTCACCTGGTTAGCGGAAGGTTTCCTTTCTGTCTTCCTCCCTCTGTACCTTCTTAGAGCTGTCTGTTTGGAAACGCTCGGCTGTGTTGTGATGTGCAATTCTTAGAGAAGAAACATGGCAGAGACCAGCAGACATTCATTTGAAATGATTTTCATTCACTGCATTCTGGAATGGACTTGAAAGCAGGTCTCAGAGGCAACTTGTATGTACCAGTTTGTCTTACATATTTATTTATGACAGACTTGAATCTTGAGGATGGTATTCTATCAAGTGACATACCCACTCAGTGTGATGTGTGTCTAAAAATAGGTCATTGTCAAAGGACAGGAAAGGGATTGTAGAAATTTATAAACTAAACCATTGCAGTCTAGTATGATAGCACACTAGCACACTCTGAAGCTGAGGTAACGCTGTATTCAAAATTAGAGCTTTCCATGGATTATTTTTTTCTAGAATAATATATTAGCATTGCAGTTATCACAATAGGAGAAAGCTGGTTGCAGACTCTAAAGACAGCTAATGGTAATGGGCTGCTCCTCACACAGCAGTTTGAAAATAGCAAAGTAAAACAAACCCAGGGTCATCTTGGGAGGTAGCAGGGTTGGACCAAACTTTGCTCTTATGCTTAAAATATCACTGATTTCAAATATCTCATTTTTCATGTGTTAAATCATGTCATAGAGCATTTATTTTATGCTGGGGTTTAGGCATTTGGGTTTGAAAATAATGTTCCTGCTTTGTGCATTGGGCCAATGTGAGTAGAATTTTTTCTTTTTTTCTCTAGAGTAACTGTCAGCAGGCCTGAAAAATAAAACCACTAAGAAATGACCCTATTTAAAAACAAAGCATCAGGAAAGGGATTTTTGTCATCTTAAATAACCTGTTGATGCATACAAACGTGTGGTTTTTGGACTATAACAGAGCAATGCAGTTTTTTCTGGTTATTAACAGTGTCGGCACTACTATGTAAGTAAGGCCTGGAACTTAGCTACACAAGTAATGCATGTTCTGGTGTTTAACTGCAGTGTTGTTACTGCAAACCAAATAGAAAGATTAATATTTAGTCAAGGATAGACTGTGGAAGTGGTCAGTAAAGGAACAAATACATATCTGTATAGGGTTATATTAATAGGGTTTGAAGTTACCAGGTAAAGGGGTAGGAAAGAAAGAAAGGGGAAGTGTGACATCTGGTGGAAAGATGGTATCAGAAGCAAGAGATCCGTTGATGATAAACGGGCTTATTTGACATGAAAATGCATTACGTGATGTTTGAAAACATGCATACTACTGCCGGAGATGAAACCAGGATGAGTGACTCATCTTGTGTCTCATAGTTCCTATCGTCCAAACCAGTAAATGTGGCAAGACGATTGTATTCTTAATAAATAGCGATCTCTTTTTCTAAGGTACCAAAGAAATCTTATGTTGTTAAGTAGCTTCCCCAAACCCTTAATCTACACTTCAAATAAATTCATATGGGACAGGCTTAACTACCTTTGGGGATCCAGGCAATTTTTCAGCAAAATTCATCATAACTACTTAGATGACATATTTTTTGGAAGCTTGAGTTCTTTATTGAGTCTTCTGTAGTACTACTTCCAGGTACATGTCCCGAATTTCTGGGAGCGTCTGGTGCTGCATAGTCCTGCCCGCTGGTCTGGGAGATCCTGGTCTGACACTGAGTGGGAGATGCAATGGCAGGAGCCCAGCAGTACAGCCCCCGCTTGGTTTCTCTGCTCTGGTGGGTGCATGCTGTGAGCGTGCTCTTCTGCAGAGTGCAGGAACACCGTAGTACTGCATGCAGGAGGGAGGAGAAAAGGGAAGAACTCTCTAGAAGAAGAGAAGGGGGAGAGTGGAGATACCTTTTGCTTGGTGTCAAATTGCCAGAGTTAGAACTTGCTGGCTTCAGCCAGTAGAACTTGCAGAAAATCGTGGAGGGCTTAGACCTGCAGAGATCTTGCATTATTATATTTATTTCCAAAGTGTTATAGTATGTTGTGGAAAAACAGCCCGCAATTCACTGGAAAATCTTTGTATTAAGGATGTTGAGGAAGCTCCTAGCTCAGCTGAGAGGCACAGGGGCAAGAAAATAAGAAAATTCATCTTAATCTTTCAGCTCTGCCTTAAATGTCTGATTCTTCTGAGGTTTCATTCCATATGATATTGATCATCCCATGTCACTCTGAGATTTTTCTGTGTTCTGACTTTTCTTCTGAAAGATTGCTTTATCCTAACCATAGTACGAGTTCAATCACAATTCTGCTTTGTAGTTCAGGCTCTTCTCCTGTGCATAACTGCCCCTCCACCCCCGTCATGTGGGACTTTCCACTTCATCAAAAGGCAATAGGTCTTGAGCTTGTCTTGTTCATTATGCATTTTTCTTCTATTTTTAATGTTAGCATATCACTTGCTAGAACAATGTATTATAAAAGAGTTCTGTATTGCTATTGGCAGTGACATTTTCTTGCTTTGGGGACAGGCTCCATCTGCAAGTTTTTGCCTGCTTGCTCAGAAATAATGCTTTTTGGGAACCGACCAGTTCCAGCAGGGAAACTAGTTAGTAAATACCTAACACCACATCTAGCATTTCAGTCATTTAGTCCCAGCTGGAACGGAGCAACACTGTGATGGGATAGACCCGTCCAAAGTGGCTGGCTTCTCGGTCAGCCGCACCCCGCATTTAGCATCGGCGTGAGTGAGTAACCTGTTCCTCAGGTCACCTGATTGGTAGAGTCACAAACGGGTGACATTTATGAACTGTCATGTTTTAGTACCATGATGAATAAAATACGTTGTTTACTCCAAAGAGCGAACTGTTCTGCTGTGCTGGCGGAACTGAAATGCAGCTTCCCTTAGTCAGAGATTTTGCGAACGTAAATGGGTTTGAGTAGAAGGCGGCCTATGGCAAAGAGTTTGCTGGTGTGCCCTAGTGCAGTTCAGTTCAGCGTTGAACGCTTCCTTCCCCGTCCAGCTCCTCCTCGTCAGTGTGGCAGTAATTTCCCTTTTCTGTCTGCGTTTGCTGGGAAGGGTTGTGTAGGCACTCTCCTGCTTGTGGAGCCACATCACTTTAACTCAGTTAACTCCCGGTCACTGTACACAGACTGGATGTAGGCTGAGCTTCAGTTCCGTCACAAGATGCCTGGCTTTATGTTTTATGGGGTTGGGGGGAAGCAAGCCTTATGCTTTCCTTCAGGGAACCTAGTTCTATCCCTCAGTAGCTTTCTGAAGATTATTGTGGGGTGTAGGCAGAGAAACGGTCCTATTAAAAAAGGGTCAGATATTCTATATATATATCACTGCTTTGGAAATCTAAGTGAGAAACATAATTTTTAGTGAAGTTGAGGCCTGATTATTTTGAAAGATCTCTAGACCTAACCTAAAAAACCAAATCAAACTGGAAGTTTTGATTGACCTGAGCAGGACTGACAAGTTTTTGTTCTCAGCTCTGTGTTGGTGAGGAGACAGTTCTCCTTACTGAGTTATAACTGGTGATGGTACTGAGCTTGTGCTAGCACAGGGTATTTTCTTAGCTGCAAATGTGATCTCAGTCTGAAAATATCTTAATAAATTCACTGAATGGACTTCCTTCTGTAGTATACTCTTATAAGCCTTTCATTTTTGCCCAGAGCACCTACTTAGATATCATAAAGTGAAAATAATCTTAATGTCACTAAATGAGAAAAAAATGAATATATTGCCTTGGAGAGAAACAAAATGGGCAGGGGGATTGAAGGGGGGAACAGTACAGAATAATATTTGCTGCACTCTTGTGGACACCAGGAGAAAAATATCCTTTGTTTTTCTGAGAATAATTTAAAAATGTTTTTCTATTAACGTTGCAGCTTCTCAGTAACAATTTTAAATTTTTGCCTATGCAGATACGATGTATAGCCTTTGAGAAAGCTGATAGCTTGCATTTGTGCGTCTTGGTCTCCATTACTGGTACTGGTGCCTGGGGGTGTACAGTAGCTGTCGGTAGCTGTTCTGATAGCGTGTGTTGGGGGAAGAAGGTTCCTTGAGAACCTACTGCAAAAAAAAAATAATAATTCTGATGGAAGCCAAAAGTTAAGGAAAGTAAGATATGAAACTTGCTTATGGAAATATACCACTGGATGCCACTGTTGCTTCATGGAATGTCATACTAAAATAACATAGGCTCTGCTTATTTGAAAAATTCTGCTTTTCCTTCACTCTCATCTTCTTAGTTCTTTATTACTTTAATCTTTGTTCATATCAAAGGAGAGGAGAAATCGTGCCCCACTTATTCTCTCCAGCAACATGGTGATATGGTTCCCATATCTAGAAGTGACAGCTTGTCATGGGAAAGAAAAGGGAATGACACAAAGTTTTGTCTTTATTTTTTTCCCCCTTCTAAGGTAAAATCTTCTTCTTGAAAAGAAGAAAGGTTCAGATAAAAGAGCAGTCGATTTTCCTTGTAACTAAATTCCTTCTCTCTGGCTCTGAATCCTGCGTTAGTCACAACTAGGTTTGGACACTGAGCCTTTATTCCTGTTTTAATGTCATCCTGGAGAGCAGGGCAGGAGGTCACTTTTGCAAATGCCTGTTTATTTCCTTTCCCAAGTGTTGGGCATTTTGTACTTGAAAGAATGTTTTTTGCTTGTTACAATTTTTTCCTCCTTGGGGGAAGCAGGGAGGGTGAAGGTCATCAGGTGAATTTTTGATGGCTGTTGCTTGTTTTCACAGGCTCATTTGTAATCGTCTGATTAGCAACTCTGGGACTTTTCTCTAAGTCATACAGTGGTTTTTTTTGTATTTCAGCTTTTTTTTTTTTTTTTTTGCTGAAGCAACCCCCACAATTTAATTGAATTAAGTGAAAATAAATCAAAATCCCCAAATCTGCAGCCTAATTTTCAGATGCTTTGGTTTTTGTATTTTATGTGCCCCTAGTTCCTATGCCTTCCTATGGGAGAAGAAAAAAAATGTTGGAAAAACCCCCAAGAGATGAGCTTTTTCTAGCGTCATGGTGGTGTACACAGCCTGCTAGCCTGGCTTCTTCAGAGACAGGGACCACCTTCTGCTGCGCGCCCGCTTCGTTGGGTAAGCCCTAAATATTGTTGCTTCCATAAAGCGTGAACCTAATTAACGACAGCAGAAATGTGGAGGAAAGGCAAGCACAAAGGAGATGGTCTGTTGAGAGGGCTGTGAAGGAAAAAAAGCAGCAATAACCCCGCAGCCCTGAGAAAGCAGGTTTATTCTGCCTGCGCAAGCCGGGCGGGAGAAGGCAGACGGCAGGGCTGCAGCCCGGGGGCCGCGGCAGTGCCATGGAAACGGCACAGGAGCATCGCATCCCTCCGGCTCTCCCGGCCTCCCGGCTCTGCTGCCGGCTGGGAGCCAGCAGCACCCACGCAACCTGCGTGGGGCTGCGGGAGGGGGAAGGTTAAAATGCATGTCCCTTCTGCTGCTTCGCAACCGGTTTATAAGGCAAATTAAGGGAGAGGAGAAGAACCAAGTAAATGTGCTAAGTTTATTGTCAAAGATGGAGTGGCAGCTGCAGCACAATCCCCTGTGCTGGATGTCTGGCAGCCGGAATGCCGTTTAATTATGCCGCTGTTCACTGACAGCTCTCCTCTCTCATCTGGAACGTGGGCTGAAGTTTTGCCTGGATTAGATGTTGTAATCCAAGTTTTCCCGTGATCAGGACTGGATGCTAATATTGCATCGTTGTAGGTACTGAAGGGGAGCCTGCCAGCAGAGCTGCTACTGCTGTTGATGCCGCATAAACTTGTAGCGGTGACCCAGATAACATTGTGACTGACACAGTAAGTTACAGTGTCAGGAGAAATAAATGTCTCCTGCAGCCCCTCGGAGAGCTCCAGCTGTGCCGTGGTACCTGCCCTTAAGCCCCATCTACCCAAGAAACCGACCCACTGCTGATGGGCTGTGGGACTTGCCGGGCTTTGCTCAGTTATGAACTAGTTGTATACATGGGTTCAGAAAATACACAGTGCTTGCAATTATTTGGAAATGATGGTAATTTAGTGTACTTACTAAAGGGCCTCCCCAAAATGGTTGCCTGGGCTCTGCCATGTCTGAGAATTCCTGGCAGTGGTCTAAGTGTGGCTTTTTGTCTGTCTCCCCTCATCTACCACCCTCTGATCTGTTCCTGCTTCTGGCCGAGACCTGGGAGAGGGCTAGTGTTTAAATTACCCCTCCTGTAGCTCTGCAGTCGCCATGTTTTCATCCCATCTCTGTCCTGAGGTTGAAAGCACAACTCTCGTTTATGCTATGCTGTGCAAAGAGAAAGTTCTCCCTGGCTTGCAGTAGGACTGGTTTCATTGCTGAAGAACACTATGTGGCTGTGCCGTGGCGTGATGTTCTGAGCTTGCTCAAACAATAAAGCGTGAGGTACAGCAAGGTGAAAGAGGCAGACGTCTTGCTGGTGTCTTTGGACAACAGCCTAAATAGAGTATCACTACCTTTTGTGGCTTGCAGCTGTCGGAGAAAAATAGCTAAATGAAGTTTGACTTTTGCACATGAAGGCCTGGGCTTTTTTAATATAGTGTAAACTGGGGAAAAGTGGGTGAGATGGTAGGATTCAAGCTTGTGTTCTTGTGAGGTTGTGGTGAGATTAGCTAACTACCTACTGTAGAGGGCAAAGCCTGAGAAGGACTAAAAAAGCATGGTGTACAAATGGAATGCTTAAGCTGCTGCCTGTTTTCCCCCCAAGTTTATGGTTGCTTCATCCCTTGTTCATTTTAGAGCGAGTGGACGCCGAAGACCACCACTGAACGCTGTCCCCAGGCTTCCTCTTTACTGGCGTGTATAAAGATCAAAGATCAGGAATGCTTCCACAGTCTTGAGCTGCTGTTGAGTGTTCTTTAAGTGTGCAGCATTCAGTCCCTACTGCATCAGGAGTCCCTTGAAGGTAAGAATTACCGATTTGTAGCTGTGACATCTTTTGTTAACTGGAAGCCTTAATACCTGTATACAGTAAACCCCACTGCCAGAAATGGCAAAGAAAGGTTCTGTATCTTTTACAAGAAGCAACAGACAATGAGCAGATGTGTTTTGGAGCAGAGGTGGTGAGTGCTTCTCAATGCCACAGGCATTGTCAGGGTTGTGCCTACGGCTCTGTCTGTGTGTTTATAGCCATGAATCATTACGAAGCAGAAACCAATTGGTTTTACTCCATGTAAGCCTCTGCTTGCTTACCTATTTGAAAGCAGCAACTGACTCTTTTTGCTTTATTTGTCACCATCACAATTCAATGTTTGCATAAATCTTAAAGGTGACATCTTCACAATGTAGGTCTTTGCTCTACAGTCCTTGTCTTTCATCCTGCCGCACTACGTTAAAAAATCTGAGCATGACTGTTTGCAGCCTCCTCTTCTATGGGGATGATCTTTGTAAATATATCTGGTCTCTTAGGGCTGCTGGTACGTGGAAAGTGCATTGGTACAAAATTATTTATAACTCTTTCAGTTGGTGCTGGATCTCTGTGGTTCTGCACTGCAAGTCTCTTCAGACTCTCGGAGGAGATTTTTCAACAGCTCCTAGCTCATCAGCAACAGCTTCCCCTGTGATAACCCTGCAGCCAGTCATTTTATTCCTTCAAGCTTCTGTCTCTGTGTCGCTAACCTAGTCATTAGACCGATTATTATTTAAGCTGATTGTGAATTCTGGTTTGGACTCTTTGCTTTTGTAGTAAGTGATTAGGGAAGGTGTTTTCCCCATCAGTTTGTGCTGTTCATGAAAATGTTATCACTTACAGAAGATACTAGATGTTTGGGGATTTGGTGCTGGTGTTTTCACAAGATGTTTATATTCCCCAAGGATGTGTGTGGGTGGGGTTTTTTTGTTGTTGTTTTCTTTCCCATCCTCCAATGTCAAGAAGTTAAGCTCATGCTATTTCTATTCTAGATGGGACAATATTTAAACAGTGCATGAAAACATTCCTATATTATGAAATATTTTGAGACTAAAGTCTACAGGTGAATATGTGAGATCAGGGCAGCAGATAGTGGGCAAGACTGCCATCATTAAGAAAGAATATTTTTATCTTTTGAAATAATGTAGTCATAGAAGTGTAAATTTTAAAGCTGTCCAACAACATTAGTTCTTTGATTAAAAGACACAAAAGATTACATTCTTCATCCAGTTAGCGTGTAGGCTTTCCTGAACATTTTGGGAGCTGGAGCAAAGGTAATAACTGAAGGTCAAGGGGAGAAGACTGCCTGGTTGGTCATTAATCTTAGTTTGTCTGTGGAGTGTCACTGTGAATAAGTTTGTGGTTTTGGTTTGGTTTTTCTTTTTTTTTTCCCTAAACAAGAAACTATGAAACTCTAGATTTTACTCAAATCTGACTTTAAAGTAACTGAGGAGAAATAAGGAATGTTGAAAAATGGGTCTTTCCAATTTGTTGTTGATTGTTTGTTTGTTTTTACAAGAAAACTTGGGGGGGAAAGGCTTGCTGTGATTCAAACCAGTTGAATTTCAAAAGAGTAAAGACTTAGTGAAACTAGCAGTCTTTATGCAGGTCTGAAAGCATGTGTACTGGAGGAAGGGTTGTGACAGGGACAGGTAATCCCTGATAACTTCCATGTAGCGACTGCAGGTTACTAGTACATCTGAGCAGGAAGGTGTCTGGATTTCAATGTAAGCAGCCCAAGAATGTTCCAAAATTTGTCCCTGATTCTGTGCTTTCTGTGCTAATGTCTTGTTCTGTTCGGTTTTTTTTTGCTCGTACCCCAACTACTTTTCTTAAAGTTGGAATGAAAGCGATTACAATTGTAAGCGAGAGCGGCACAAGCAATGTAGGCAGTGCCTAGAGAAAGGTAGGAAAGATTTACTGTGTCCATTTCTACTGAATACTTTGTCAGTCAATCTTCTTACTTATTAGGCGGGGTGTTGAGTGCATAAAACATTCTACAGGTCCAGCTACAGTAGTTTAGGAAAGTAAAAGACATTCCAAAATGAAAATAGGTTGCATTACTATAATCCAAAGTGCTTAATGATCTAAGAGAGGATGCAAAAGGGCCAAGCGTTGCCCTAAATAGCATCAGAACTGCGGCTCTGGGTAGAGAAGTACACATCTTGAATTGGTAAAAAGGAGTTGTATTAATTATATGGCATGCCACACTACACATGAACACCATTAAAAAGTCAGCCTTTAAATCTTAAAACACTTCCAGTTCCTACTATCCTCATTATTAACATCCATATTCTACATTAATGCTGCTGGCAAGAGGTGAAAGCCATCCAGGGTGAAAAGAAATTAGTTTCATTTTTCAGTAATTATGTGGAAAACTGTTCACTGGCTGTAGTCACCCTCTCCAGTTATTCTAGTGCTGCTGGTTAAAAAGATCCTGATCTATGGTGTTTTGCTAATGATCAACAGTTTTAGAAATGACATTTTCCAGCAGCACAGCCTCTATTACTGGGACAATTTTTCCCTCTTAGGCAGCTGCCAGATCTTTCAAAACCGCTGGGAAAGCTTATGAAGGGTAAGGTGGGGGGGGGTTTCCCCCTCTTTCTTTTTAAATTTGATATCACTGTTGCTTGAGATGCAAACTAATGTTTCCAGTTTTCAAAGGCCACCTCCTCCAAGACAGATATTTAAACAATCTATGGCTGATGGGAAACAGTTTTTAGTAGCACAGGGAGGTAAAGGAAGCGACACTGGAGAGTACGGCAGGTATTAAGTGGAAATGGCAGGACAGCATGCTAAGGTAGCAGCTGTCTTCCAGTGTGGTAAGTTCTATATGGATAAATAAAAGATCTTAATTTGTCAGGTGCATTTTGCTGTTCTTATTTCAGTTGGGCCTTTTGTTTCATAAGGTTGAATGACAGAAGAGTCAAAGATTGCAGTAGGAAGACCGTAATGCATTTTGAGAGATGCATCCTGGAGGACTGAGTAGGTGCCTCCTGTTGAGAAATATGAAAGTTTGGTTTGTTCTTTCTTACCATTCTAAACTGGATTTATGTGGTACTTGAAAATGTAAGTGGTCAAATGCAGAGCTGGATACTAGATGACTTTCTAACGGAGTGTACCATGTCGCTGTTGTGGTTAATTGCCAATGTTTTTAATCTGTCTCATATAAAGCATAGATTCTGAAGTTATGAAAAGCTCCAACAGACTTCCCGTGCATCCATTTACAGTGTCTTGCAAAGGACTAATGACAGTTCAAGTCCAAGCAATAGCTTGGATATTTAATTTGTGTGACTGTTTCCTTATTTACAATAAATTTATTGTTCAGGTGGCCTTGCATTTTTATCTTTGAAGAACTAATTGAAGAGCTTAGCTGTTTATTACGTTATCAATTCTACTTCGCCTGGTTCTGGCTGTAGTAACTTGATCTTTGAAGCAGCTCAGCATTCTGTGATCAAGAGTTACTTAAGCTTGTTGTGCTTAGTATTGTACTTCTAAATCGAGGCAGCATCTTCTTTCCTTCACTTCTTTTGGAAAGAAGTGACTGTATAAAAAAAACAAAGAAAAATTGCTTTTCTTGGATACTAGGTCTATTAAGTACCTGCAGCATGAAGTGTTGTCCTGGTTTGAGATAAAACAGAACCAACTTTCCGTTGTTTGTTTTAGTGGCCAGTCCAGCCTAAACCACAACAAGTGTCATAACTTAAATACTTTTGGTTAAGGAATTTAATTAGATCTTAATTTTTCTCTTTCCACCAAGATACCTTATCGTCCCCCAAACCGGAACATTGGGCTCTGCAGATATTAAAACTGCAGCAAGATGTTTTACAGGAATAGTTTATACCTTTCTGTCACCGGATCACCTATGTAATAAAATGTCCTTATTCTTTAAGGCTGCGGGCAGGCAGTAGGATGCAAGAGAAATATACTGGGACAAGCTACATAAGACTTCCCATTGAACATCAGAATTGTTCTTCTACTGAGGATGAAATCTTGCCTTTGGCACTGAGCTGTATTGAATGCTTCAGAAGGGAATGAAAGGGAAAACCTTTCTCTAAGCAGGAAGGTAACTTTGAATGCAGAGCTGGTATATGTGGATTTCTGCCTCTTCTCCATTTGGCGCTTTGATTTACTTTCCCTTTGTCTTGACTGGCTGTGCTACAATGCTGTTAGGTTTTTCAGCTCTTTGGAGCAGAAAAAAACTAACACACAAAGCTGGTATTGGTGAACTGTGCAGCTGATCAAATGCTATATACACCGTTGTTTCTGTTTTATGGTAAATATCATAAGATCTCACACTGTTACGGTACAGAAAAAGGTACGGTGCCCTTTTTATTCCAAGGCTTGTTGAAGAGCTGTCTTTGATCAAAGTTAATGTTTGTTTTGAGGTGTGTTTGGTAAAAGCTTAAAAAAAAGGCGGCCGTGCACTGAGCTATTCTGCATATTTAAGGTAACAGCAAGACTTCCATTGCTGGCGGCTGGGGATCCCTTTCTTACTTAAAGAAAGAGCCTCTCTGGGGCACTGACCACCTGTACCTCTGGGCGGACTGGACAACTGCCTTTAAAGCAGTTAAAGACCTTTAAAGCAGGCAAGACCGCCCTTGTCTATGTTGTGAGTTTGAGGCTTTGATTATCCATTTAGCCTTCCAGTAGATCTGCCCTTCTTGCCCATGCTTTCGTTTGTGGGCTAGTCTTCTGGATTTGTGGTGAGAAACAAGGATTGGGAAGAAGGATTTTAAGTTGAGCTTCCTCAGGATGTGTAAGCATGACTTGGAAGATGGCAAATGTATGCTTATTTATGGGTATGCAAATGTCTATGCTTAGCGACTACAGATAAGCTGTAAGGGGGAGCAACTGAATGAAACAGGGAATGGCGGAAGATGATTTGCGTGATCTAGTGGACCAGGAGGCCAGACAGTTCTAAAATGTCATTGCCATGAAGGAGAGAGTCTGGGAGCCTGAACTGGGTCTTGCAGTCTGGCACGTTGATCGAGGAGAGGGGGGAGAGACTACGGGAGAGAGATTCTTACAGGAACTGCAAGGGTAACACAGAGGAGAAGCTGTGAAAGCCAGGATCAGAAGGTGACAAATGGAAGAAGTGCCATGGAGAGCATCCCTGATCATAGTTTGGAAAAGAAAATTTGGAAGTGCTCTTGCCAGAGGCAGGAGGGATGTGGTGGCTTTTATCAAAGTGGGGACACTTGTGGATGGACTACGAAGATGTAAGTGGCACAGAAGCCATAAAAGAAGCAAGAATGCCCCTGCTGCGGCTTCTGTGAGAGGAATACATATAAAGCAGCTCCACTGCAGCACCAGTCCTGGCCCAGCTGCCCAAGTGTGTAGGTAGTGTGTTCTCCCGTGGGCAGATCCTGCAGTGTGTCTCCCAAGCCAGTTCTTCCCACATCCCGCGGTTCCGCATAGTCCTTCCTTTCCTTTTGTCCTGTAGCTGCGTGCTTTTTGCTTGACACAGGTTCTGTGCCCTCCCTGACTTCCACCGTACTGATTTTTGTGCCCTAATTTCGAGGGACCACTGAGTGAGGGAGGGCGTCTATATAAGCTTTAATGTACTTTGGCTACCTGACTTGGAACTGGCACCTCTAGCCACTGTAGCCGACCTCCCCTGGCAGTCGACCCCATAAAGTAACCCGTGTAGTGTTGTGAGGGCACGTGATCTTGTGGGATCGGGGGAATGATGTAGAAAATTCTTTAAATGTCAATGAGGAGCAAAATTCTTTAGGCTTTTAATCTTAGTGAGTTCTCGCTTGATTTAGTCAAAACCTTCCCAGATGCTAGTTACCAGTGAGACTTAACTCTGAAAATGTGAAGACTTGCGGGTCTGTCTGATTCACAGGGGGGATCAGTATCGGCCTAATGGGACCTTGGTTGAAACTTTAATTACAAGAAGACAGTAAAAAGCACTGTTTAAGAAAAAAAAATTTCCCTTATCAAATTTTGTTGCTGGTCTAGTCAGGCTAAAAATTCTGCTTAATCTTAATGATTAGTAAGAGTTCTTCATTTCTGTGAGATTTATGGTGGTGTTAAATAAATTACGAATTATTCAGAGGCAGTATATTAAAGGAGATCTAATCAAGATATCCAGAATATTGTGACATATTTAAATCCCATAATATTTAAAAAAACCATTTTTGAGGGAGTAAAGATACTTTATATACAATTAGAGACAGTATGATTAATAACCTTGGGCTCAGATTCGATGGCTTCCTTTGGGATTTGAGGTTTTTTTTCTATATCTCTGGAACCAAATATATGCCTTAATTACCAATCAAACAGTCAATGAAGGCAGAACTGAAGTGCAGATGTATATACTTGAATTTGCATTAGCATTTCTTCCACAGACTTGGATTAGTGAGGCTGAGTGTATCTGCAGATTTTAATCGCTCTCAGGAAGAATGTGAATCCATGTTATGAACTTGGATTTTCAAAACTGGCGGACCTGTCTGTTTTGCATCATATGATATTTATGCGACATGCTAAACCTTCAAAAGATAGGCGTTAGGCCAAATGCAGAGGTGTTTAAAAAGTGCTGAGAAGATTCAGACCTCTTTAAACCAGACTATTAGTTGGGCAGGGCAGTGTAGTTTCTCTCCAGCCCTGTTTCTTTATGGATGTTTGGGGAAGGATAGGAGATTTTGATAGGCGAGAAACAAACACATCTGGTTGGAAACCATTCTGGGTGCAGATAATCTGTAAAGCTACAACATAAAAACCAGAAGCAAAGACAAGAAAAGTGGAGTAAGATGCAGGTTGGTACAAAGTCAGTGGGTGGGCAGTGCTCCCTCGATAGCGAGCAGTGTCAGTACTTCCCTTTTACTGCAGAAACAGAAGAGTCAGTGCCTCGGAAGCCAGTGGGACTGGGGAGCTCAGGGCTTTGGAGGGTGTTACTCCAGGGTGCTTTGCTTGTCAGCTGTGCCTGCAAGGAAACCCATTGCGGAGTTGGAGCTAGGGAATGGGAAGATGTGTTCAAAACCAGTCTTTATGGTAATTCTGAGTATTACTTATTTCTCGTGGTTTAGAACAATGAGTAGTGGGGGAGATGGAGCTCCTTGTGAAAGAGAAAAAAATGGCTAAACAACGTATACTATTTGGGACCTCACTGGGCAATGCAACCACGCAGAAGGTAACGGAAAATGCATCTTCTGTGGAAGGGGGCAAAGATTCGACTGAACTCATTTGTCACTGAATTAAATTAAGTCAATACAAAGCTCTTTAACTTAATCAGAATGTCCAGATGCCAATGAAAACCAATTGATTTGGAAACCCGTTTCATCAGAGGGTGTACCAGCTCTGGCATGAGACAATTTTTTCTTCAGTGTTGTCTTGCTGACCAAAGATGAGAATGTGGCTTTTGTTATTGACTGTGCTGGGCTGTCCTGTGCTGGGCTATCTGCCGCCTGTTCAGCTTGACCGTGACAAGGGGACTCGGCTTGCTGTCTTTCTGGCACTGGGCACATTGCTTTGTGTCTTACCGTCTTCACCGTTGCCTCGCTCAGACCCAGCTTTAGCAACCTGCTTCTGGGCTCAGCTCCTGGTCACTCCAGAGCAACTGGGCAGTGGTGCTCCAGTTAGGACTGGGCAAAACATTTCGATGGGTGGCATGAGGCAGTTTTGAAACCAGTGGTGCAGAAAGGAAATGAAAATATGTAGTGGTTGTGTTATAACACAATTTACTAGAGTTTCATTGTTCTCATATTTATTTGCCTCTCTTTCTCCTTTCTCTAATCAGATACGTATCTAGAGTTTCAGGACATACGTATCTTCCCTTTTATCTCCTGAATTTTTGTAAAATTAGTTTTACTTCTGCACATGTTCATTCTTGAGTGTTTATAAGCTGTATATTTTGGTCAAATATGGCAGGCTTAGCTTTTTATTCTGAATGGTTAATTTAGAAACACCCTATGAAAGAGCTCCAAGGCAAAATGTTTTTGATCATTGCCAGCTGCTGTGCGCTTTGTAGACTGTAATATTTACCTGACGTTCGATTTCAGTGGGATGATCTAATGAAGTTCTCAGATTTATTTTAGATAATAAAAAATAAACTCCTTTTTTTTTTCACAGATAAACATGGATAAGTTGTCAGATTCATAACCCGTCTCATATTATGTCTGCTACATTTTCCACACTGCTTGAAATGGTCACTGTACGCCTGATTTATAAAGACAATATCACCTTGATGAGTATACAGGATGTCACTTGAGCAGGATTCATGTCTGTGTGGATTTCAGTGCAGAAATGTAATGTGAGACTATATAAATATTGTACCCTCTTGCTCCATCACATTGTCTGTTTTATTGGTCAGATTACCTGTGCTGTAGTGACTATGGCTTTTGTTGGTAATATTTAAAAAAAAATCTGATAGAAAAGGAGATATTGGTGGGGAAAAAATCAGGCTAAAATCCTTTCCGTTATGTATTGCTATAGGTGAATCAAAAATGAATTTGAGATCAATAAATGAAATGCAATGAAAACCACTGAAGATTATATCAGTTTTTAATTTTTCCTCCACACCAGAGATGGGGAGGGCTAAGCAGAGTAACTCCTAGGGGATCAGACCCAAACCAGCCAGGTAACAGATAAATAGTAAGCCACATCTCCCAGTCCTTGCCCTAAGCATTAGCATACCTGGCTGCTACGAAGTGTAGGAGTGTTGCTGTGAATGCTTAC
Source organism: Charadrius vociferus (assembly GCF_000708025.1). Lineage (NCBI taxonomy): Eukaryota > Metazoa > Chordata > Aves > Charadriiformes > Charadriidae > Charadrius > Charadrius vociferus. The sequence continues at coordinate 1,772,568 of NW_009647688.1, forward strand.
TGTAGAAACAGGTCAGCTGTTTGCCATTCTATAGAAAGAGGCGGCTAAAACTGTGCCCAGTGGTCTTCAGTGCACGTACCTGTCTGTAGGTGGGCATCACCTTCACGTGACATCTCTGTGGAGACACCGTGGTACCCAGAAATTGTTATACTGACTGGATGCACGCTTAAAACAAAGGTAAAATAACTTTTTCTTGTGATCATAATGTACATTAGTCTATATCTATGGATTTGAAGGTGAACTGTAGCCCGGAGCTTTCATTTCTTAGGAAAGAAGCCACCTCCACTGGTGTTTAATGGATTGGGACAAGCTCTTAGTGCAGTCGCCTGAGGCCATTGCTTCCCATGCCGCTGCTCCCTCTGCTTCAACGTAATCTCAACACCTTTTGCAGCTGGTGACATTACGTATGTTTGGATATGCTGAGAGAAAATTTCCTGTATTAAGTGAAAATAAATCTGGACAGGAATCCCAGATTGGGAAAATAACTGTGGAAAAGTTGGATTGTGAAAGCCTCTTTCATTTTTCATAACTTGACAGCATAATTTTAAGCTCCAGGAAAAAATGATGACACTGCTAGAAAAGATCACTGATAGAGAGTCATATAAAGCTGAATGTGAAACATAGGGCCAGCACTACTGTAATTGCTGAATTTAAACAGAAGAATTCAAGTCTCATATAAGAGAGGTACATAATGGAGAGCCTGACCTCTGCTGCAATTCTGTTAAATGTGTATCTTCAGTTAAAAAAAGAGAGTCGGTGGCAAAAATGGCAGTGGGTGGCAGAACTGAAAGAGCTTATTCATGCAACTGGGTAAAAATCACTGTGGCACAAACTGTCTACAAAATGTCATTTAAAAGATTTGCCTCCCCTAGGAGGTGTTGTGTATGGATGCTCCTTGCTACTGCCAGCTAATTGTTCACCGAGTTGTGTGTATGCATAGGACTTCCCAGAGTGCTAGTTTTAAACTAAATATTTGGAGTTCTTCATTAAACCAGACCAGAAAATATTTTCACAAGGCTGAATGTTTCTATTAGACTAGTTGTAAAGCAAACGTTATTCTCTCGCATGAGTCACAACTAGCTGTATCAATTGCCTTGTAACATGTTAACCAGGTAGCTTGGTGGCAGTGAGCGAGGCTTGGCCGTGTCTGTCCTCCCGTTCTGTGCCAGCACGTTCTGTGCGGTCTTGCCCTTACTGCTCAAGCGATGCATTATGCGTAGTGCTTTCCCATATTCCAGGGCTAAACTGAAGTGTGGAGTAGGTGAGTGCACGCTGTTCTTAAAGCTTGAAGCCACTGTGAGTCTGACTGCATGTTGAATTCTGGACACCTCTGTCTGAATGGATAGTTCTGAGAAATTTTGGCAAAAGTGACTGGCCAGTGGCACGTATCAGTTGTATAGCTGATGTAAAATCTCCCTCTCTCTTGTACTGGACTCCAGTGCATTCTTAGAGCAGTATCGTGCTGGAAGCGGTTAGAGATGTTTGTTTACAGCCATGTCTGCTGGGCTCCATTGATGAAAACTAAGAAAATTGCTGGCTCTTCTTAACCAGTAGCTGTTGTCTTGGCACGAAAATTAGTTACGTGCATCTTTCCATATGAAGCTTGGTACACTTCCCAAGTCATCCGTCAAGAGTGAGCAGGGCATGCTGAGGCTTTGAAGTCACCACAAATAACAACGCCGACCTGCAAATAATCCCTTGAAGCGGTATCAGCTCAAACAGGCTGTGCTCTGCCTTGTCTCCTGTCGTGCTCTGAGAACAAACTGCTGCCGCACGCAGATGCTGCTGTTCTGGTATCACCGAAATTCAAATGAACAGATGAGGCTGAGACTCGTACAGTTCTGTTTCTCTTCCAAACGGCTGCCTGGACTGTGCCCAGCTACCTGTGTCATCTCTTGTTGGGGCAGAAAAAGAATGTCTGTCACTCAGTGATTTAAAGCAACTTGTGTCAATGATAAAACAATAATAATTAAGCAAACAACAACAAAAAAGAAACCCCTTTTCAGTTTTTAGCTGGTAATTCCAGATAATGTGGTACCGTTTGAGTTATCCTGACTAATTAATTTGTATTACTGTACAAAGAAACAAAGAACATCTGTTTAAAAGACAATGCATATGTTTGATATTCTGTGTATTCATTTTACAGTTCATCTTTGTGGGATTATATCTCCCCGCCATGCATTTCTGAGTTCTTATATTACCCAAATGGGAGAAGTAGGGCAGAGAAACTAAGGATTAAATTCATGTACTGTGCAGTACATGCAGTCCGCAGATGTGGATCTCTCTGACTCTGTGGATCTCTCTCTCTCAAAAAAAGACACTGTTTGATCATCCAAAGGGTGGGCTTTCTCAGTAAGTTGTTCAAAGGAGGCTGGGGGTCGGGGGAGAACAGGACCCACGTTTTAAAAACTTTAACACCTCTTCACTTCAATCATTATGAAGATAAGCTGTAAACCTGTAAACCAAATTGTGGCAAAAAAGGTGATCTCCTATCCTCAGTCCATCTTCACTTTTTATACTGTGCGGTCGGATGTGCTCAAATATCGGTGGTTATTACGGAAAAAGTGTTGGAACCTCATCATGCAAATTCTGAAATGTTATGGACATCAGGAGTTAAGAAAATCCACTTTAATGTCTTGATTCTTTTTTATTTTTAGAGGCATAAACCCCCATAAACTAACAGTGCTGATATGAGGTCAACCATAGTATCTGTTGTCATGGGGGGGCTTTTATAATACAAACCCTGCAAATCACCCTCACTCCGTTTGTGCACATTACAAGGATAGTTTTGTAAGTACACAAGTGTCTCAAAGGAGATGACTTTGTTCTGATCCTCATGAAGTCTACGTACAGAGCATCCCAATGTCAAGTTCTTAAATTATCCCATAATTAAAAAATGATTGCTGTTTTCTGTTTCAGGCTTCGTCAAGCCAGATAAGGGGCACGTCACGCTGTCAGGTGTGTTTCACCGGCCTGCGGTGCGGGCACGGTGACTGGTTGGTGTGGTCCTGGTGCTGAGGCACCGATGGAGCGACGGACCTGCAGGTGGCAGCGGGGGTGCCGGGGCAGCAAAAGCTGGCTAACGGCCTGCGCTGCCTTTGGACTATAGCCTTGCCTCCTCAAATGCTCTCTTACTCGTTTGTTCAGGGAACACCTACTTAGTTTACACTGGTTTTGTATCTGAGTTAATGCCTTTTCCTTTCTCCTGTAGGCTTTAGACTGCTTTGAGGCATAAGGTGTAAGATTCTGCTCAGCTGGTGTTTCCGTGCCTTCGTACCTCAACTTCTGTGACCGCTTTAGCAGTCTGAGTTACCCCTGGATTGTACTGTCAACATTTTACCCCTAATATGCTGAAATCCTAAAATGGGAAATACGGATTTTGAAAGTTGTCAGTATATCAGGAGTAACGGAGAGCTGCCCCGGCTAGAATCAAGTGAGGAATCTGCAGTGGTGGCCGCAGCCTGGGGATGGATTTGCGAAGCTGGGAGGCAGGTCTGTGCAACCCGGGTGCGGAGGGAGGGCGCTGGGCGGTACGCTGCTGTCTCACCCGAGCCGTGCGTAGTGATGCGCTCTGGGGCGGCAGAGCTCGAAGACAATAGGAGGTGTGAGTAGAGAGGTGCGGCAGAGAAGGATTGGGAGTAAAACTACTGAAAACTTTTAAGGTGAGAAAGAGGAGTACAGTTCCGTAAACAGTCCGGTAGTAAGAAAAATCACCTCTTACCTAAGATGCATCAAGAAGAATTAAAAAAAACAATCGGATTGACAAAATGATTTTGGCTAATTATAACAATGCGAGATGTTTACCTTGGCTGACCTCTGAGCTAAACTGTCTGTCTGAAAATAGGAGTTTTTTGTAAAAAGTCTTGAATTTCCACTTTCCATGTGAAATGGAATATAAATTTCCATATGAAGAGAAGGATAAAATATGGAAAAAAAATTCTGAATGAACAACTCTGAAAAAAAGTTCAGTTGCATTATCATAAATGAAAATGGGAGGGTTTTATATGTGGGGAAAAAAAGACAAGATAATCCAAAGGGAAATGAGCAGTCTGAAAACATATCACCATCTCATTAAAATTGTTGCTTTTTATTTAAACATTTTGATTGATATGAATATATTAGTTTACTTGTCTGTTGCCTTAGCTTTTTTTTGTTGTTCAAGATAATGCATCTCTTTTGGCTTTAAAGTATCTGTCTTTACAGACCTGATTTTTTTTTCTTTGAAAGCGTTTCTGGCCTTGTTTCTGCTAGTCAGGAAGGAGTAAGTGATGAAGGTACCAAAGCCAAATTAATGCAAGTAGCCAGTATAAGTATGCTTAGGTATTTAGAAAGATACTTCTGTCTTCCTTGAGATACTGTAAACAGATGCTACTGTGCCATATACTGCTTGTCATAAACATGCAAATCATTTATTTAGCAGTCTTTGTTTAAAGAACGCTTGTTATCCCAGACAAAATAAAACCCTGCCAAAGCCTTCATCTTCATTTGTCATTAAAAGTGTTATTCCCCGGCCGTTAGCTTTTATTGGAGTAGTAAATGTTTTAATTAAAATTGATTTGGGGGGCAGTGGTAGGAACAGCACCAGTTTGATACAATAAATGCAATTTTGCTGGTATTTTTTTCCACCCACACAGTGAAGACTTTACTGAATTGTAACTGTACCAACAAAGTCTTTCAGCTGTAAACGTGACATTGTAGTTCTATCAATTTATGCGTACATAAATTAAGCTGAGAAGGAACTGGGGTGAGGAGGAAAGAGAATCGGGTCTCTGATGTGAATCAAGCTGTAGGATTAAGTTCTCTAATCTAGCAGAGGGCTGAATACAAAGGGCAGCCAGCTGTGCTGCGGTGGCAGCAGAGCTAACCTATTGGTCCACATTTCCCTTCTGCTGTCGGGTGCTGCACCAAGGTGGATGAGACGCTTCCCTTGGTGGAAGTTCAGCTGCCGACGTGAATGAGTCAGCACTGGTCTGCAGGAGCGGTGATAACACACCGTGCTCCATACGCCGCCCTGCTTGCGAGAGCAGAGCCTGAAAAAGAAGCTATGAGGGCTCCAATATCTGTTTTAGCCTTTCCCTGTGTTGGTGGCTATTTGTGATTTCTGTATCTCCAGGTAAATCATTTGCATCAACGAGAGTGCCATCACTTCACACAGAATCACAGAATGGTCAGGGTTGGAAGGGACCTCTGGAGATCATCTAGTCCACCCCCCCTGCCAGAGCAGGGTCACCTACAACAGGTTGCACAGGACAGCGTCCAGGCGGGTTTTGAATGTCTCCTGGGGCCACTGGGCGCCACTGAAAAAAGACTACTCCCATCCCCCTGGCATCCTCCCATTAAGTATTTGTATGTATTAATAAGATCCCCCCTCAATCTTCTTGTCTCTAGACTAAAGAGACCCAAGTCCCTCAGCCTCTCCTCATATGAGAGATGTTCCAATCCCCTCCTCATCTCTGTAGCCCTTTGCTGGACCCTCTCCAGCAGTTCCCTGTCCTTCTTGAACTGGGGAGCCCCGAACTGGATGCAGTACTCCAGATGGGGCCTCCCCAGGGCAGAGTAGAGGGGGAGGATGACCTCCCTCGACCTGCTGGCCACACTCTTCTTGATGCACCCCAGGATGCCATTCGCCTTCTTGGCCACCAGGGCACCTTGCTGGCTCATGGTCATCCTGTTGTCCACCAGGCCTCCCAGGTCCCTCTCCACAGAGCTGCTCTCCAGGAGGTCAGCCCCCAACCTGTACTGGTGCAGGGGGTTATTCCTCCCCAGATGCAGCACCCTACACTTACCCTTGTTGAATTTCATCAGGTTTCTCTCTGCCCAACTCTCCAGCCTGTCCAGGTCTCGTTGTAAAGCAGCACAGCCTTCTGGCGTGTCAGCCACCCCTCCCAGTTTTGTGTCATCACTTCTTTGAGCACTTAACATCATTAGGTGCTAAGGATGGCATAACTCAAGTCCCCAGTGGTGGTCTTGGCTATGCCTCCCCCCCGCTAAATCCCACCCCTCTCAGAACGCACCTTCTCCTCTCTCTGCACTCAGCTGTGGTTGATGTCCCTTGTTTTCCCCAGGTGCTCCCGAGCGTGACGGGCTGAGCGCGCCCACCAGCCAGGCTCTCCAGAGCAGCCCAGGTGCGCGGCCCCCAGCCTGTGACTGGTGAGCTGAGCTGGCCCAGCACCACCTGGGGCTGCAAGGGCTGGTCCCCAGCCCAGCCAGTGGAGCAGCCACCACCCGAGGGGTGCGAGCGCGGGGCAGGGGCTGGCTGCCGCACCAGGGCTGCGATGGGGAGCTCGGGCAGACCCGGGGGCGTCGCTGGCTGCACGCAACACCGTAAGTCCCACATTACCCTTCTAATGCTGTTTTTTCTCTGAACAAAGAATGAAAGTTTGATGTCGGACCTGTGTGAAGTCTTTGTCAGTAGAGCTTGCAACACCGGGTATTTCAAAACCATTTTTCCCTTATTAAAATCAAAAAACCTCAAGATATTGGATGTGTCTGGGGAAACTGTGGCGCCAATACTTCTGATGCATGAAATCTGTATGAGTAAACTTCTTGGCTCTGAACCGGTAAATGTGAAACTGCTTGAAACAAGTGTTTCTCCTTAGGTGTTTGTACGTTTGAACGGTGCCAGTTGTGGTGGAATTCTTGGTTGTGAAATACAAACCCTGGGAATTACTGGGGAGTTTGGGTTTGGCGTAGTGGCAGAGTTTGAGGCTTGTTCCCATAGGGCCAGTTTAGATGTCATCGTTGCAAGTGATGTTACAGGACAGGCAAACAAGGGAACTGTACAGGGTTAGTGAGAAGCAGCGTACAAAACCAGCGGAAGGTCCGGTATTTGATTCTCACAAGAGATTTCTGCTAGTGATGGAAGAAAGCCTTCCCTTAAGTGTTGGGAATGAACAACTGAACTGAAATACCTGGAATATTTTTTGTGTGTCAAGTCAGATCTAATTGTTACTGGAATAAACAAGCGCAAACTGTTTGCGGCAATGGAAGGAACTACCATGTTGGGCAGAAGGTTGCCGTCATTCTTGCTTGTTATTGTGAAGGAACGATTTGATATTCCTGGTGACTGTGAAGATTAAACCAGAGATTTATGTTAATGGAAAGGATTAAAAGAATCTTAATAACATTTATAAAGATGCAAATGTTCGCCCGCATTTTATCTTTTTTGCAGATGAATGTGCCATAAGGGAAATACCGAAGGGGGAGGACACGTCCTCACTCTGAATCGCAACAGCTGGTTTAATACTGCACTCACATGGTCATTAAGTATTAGTTGTTTGCACCAGGCTGGTTTTGAACAGTGTAAGCGAGAGGGACTTTTTCTCCTGCACTAACGTAGGAATATCAGAAAACAACAATCTACGACTTCAAATACCCAGTGCCTGTTTAGCGCATGGCTTCGTGTGTGCAGATTGCGAGGAGCGGTAAATATGACTCGGTGTATTATTTTTTTCTTGCTACTCTGTCACTTTCAGACTTGTTTACTAAGCAGTAAGTTTACTAAGGCGCTTGAAAGGCTGGCGCCGCTGGGGAATTGTCAGCTGTGTTTCCCAGTTCCAAACCAGCCTCCAGTGCAAACTCAGGCCACACCAGCATGGAAAATTATGTGCTTTATTTGGGAGCCCTGACATATAATATTATACATCTATGTACATACAGTTCATATGGAGAAATTATAGAAAAAATATGATTTGAAAAAGGAGGCAATTAAGGTGAAGGTGTAAACATCACTAGCCATTTATGTTCTGGTTTGGGTTTTTTCCTGCTCTTCGGCCAATTGTTTACTAACAGACAAGTATATATAAACAGAAGCCACCTGGATTTATTATGCAATTCAGCTGATATGACTGTGGATATGTCCCAGCTCTCAAATCAATATAAATCTTCAAAAGGCTTTGAGTAGTTAAACATCAGATAATCCATATAGTAAAAGTCATAGCTTTGTTGTCGTTGAGAAGGAGAAAGCTGTGCAAAGTACTGCTGTGTAATTTTAGTGGTAGTTCTTTCTTCGTTGGAGTGCCTGTCTTTAAACTTGGGGAAAGTTAAATTTTGTGGAGCACCAATTAAGTGCAAGAAAAAGTTTGCGTCTTCTTCCATACTTTCGAATTTCCCAACAAAGTCATAGTCTATTAAACACGGGCTGCAGAGCCTGTTGACGTGATCCCAGTGGATATCCATACCCACTGGCCTGTGTACGTCCAGGAGATATTGAATGAACTCTTTAAATTTGACGCCAGAGCCTGTCCTTAATGCTTCTTTGGTGGCATTCACGCGATATCTGGAAATGATGGCTTTTCCAAAAACCGGGTGGTAGTAATTGTTTGGATGTTCAAACTTGTCCCGAAATGCAGATACCAGCTTTTCAAAAGGTTCACGAATAAAAAGCATCTTGGTGTAGGTGTTGAGCCTGTGATAAATCCCTTTGTGATCAAACCCATCCAGCCTCTTCAGATAGTTCCCGTAGTGCACTGTGTTGTGCTGTATATCTTTTGTGGAAGAAGCCAGCCCGTTAAGAACCATGAGCACCCGTTTCCAGTTAGAGCAGCCGGCTTTTGGTACTTCACAGTATAAAACTCTGTATTTATCTTCTACAAATATTCTAGAAACGTGATAAGGAGTGATTATTCTTCTGTTATTACTCTTGTATTTAGAACAAGTTTCCCTCATAATCCGCTTTCTTTCTCTTTGGATCTGATAGAGACTTTTCCACTTGTGGTTGTTTCTATCCTCAGATTTAAGCGTGGGCAGGTTGAGAATGGAGCTGTTCATGGAAATCAGAATTGGGCTCTTCTTGATGATAAATCTCCTCCTCCGTTTATGGAGCCTGGCGGAATTAATTTCTTCACCTTTCTGTTGATCTTTCATCGCAAACATTATGCTGCTTTGCCTTCTGTCTGTGCTTTGCAGCTTAGTGGGCACGTTTGCAGACAGGGGTACTGAGTCGCTCTGCTTTGCCGTTGCTGCTCCGTCGGCAGTGTTTTGTCTTAATCTTCTCTCCTGGTTATTGCTGGAAACACAGTCCTGGTGGGAGGCAAAGAGGATGAGAGATGTTAGTAAATGAGAGAGCGTTTGTCACTAGTAACAGCTTGTACAGCTCAGCGTGGCTCTATGCGTACGTTCTGGGCTCAGCAGAGCGCGTTGCTGCGAGCCCTCAGCGCTGTGCCTACATTGTGGTGATGACTTTTCTCTCGCCAGCGTTCGGTGCTTACGTGCAATTCAAAGGCTCAGACGAGCCTGAACTGGTACATTCCAGTTCAGATCTGGATTTAACTGTATTTTAGGCGGTGCCTGTACCCAGACTTTCATACTTTTGTCTTAGATATATTGTCTTTGAAACTTCCACAAAAGGCATCCGAGTATTTTGAGGACTTGCCTAACTATTCCCGATTGCCCGTTGTCACGCACATCTGCGTGTTTCCCCCCCTCTTCAGTAGCTTCTCTGGGCAGCGACGGGCACGGAGTGAGCCTGGCAGGGAGGGAGGTTTATGGTGTTTGTAAAGCTGTGAAGGAGCAGAGGGAGCACGAGCGGGAAGAGGGAGGCAGAAAGGACTGCGGGGAGAGCACGGAGGCTTTGCAGAGCAAAGTGGGTTTGGTGGGAGCAGGTGAATGGGGAGGCTCGAGGGAGGTGAGCCCGGGAGCGAAGCAACTGAGACTCGATGAGCAGCAGCGAGGGGCGGGAGTGAAGCTGTGGCTGGGATCAGGCAAGGCGAAACTGAAACTCAGAGTGGGTCTGTGGATAAGGGCTTTCTGGGACCTGTTCTTTTTCATTAGGGGGATCTCACTGGTTAATGCTGCCTCTGGCACACAGCCCAGATGTGCTCCCTAACTGCCCGCTTCTGAAAGCAGCTGAGTTAAATCCCTGTCTACATGTCTGTGCCTCTCAGACTGGGATTAGGTTCTGGACACTGTTTAACTACATGTCATCCCTGGTTTGAGAGCTCACCTGGGAGCTGAGTGGCGTATGAACCGCTAGGGAGTGTTTCAACAGAGGAAGCAGGTGTAGCTGCAGAACGTTTATAGCTTACCTAAACCACTTAATGTTTATTTAGAGGTTTTATACATTGCAAATTTCTGATTTTCAGTCTTTATTTGCTCCCTACCGTGATTTAAAACTGGCTTCAAAGATGAGATACTGGATGAATTTTAAGGTGTATAGTATGGGGATTAGTAGGGTCATGCTCCTCCAAGGTGGCAGATTAAATCTTAATTGTAATAGTCATTGTACAAGTCTCTGGCTGAAAAAAGAGTTGCTATTAACAAGTTAGCAAACTTGTGCTGTCATGGAGGTTGTATCTTGCAATATACTCCTTTAAGGGTGAGAGATTAAAAAAAAGTCTCAAGAAAGACTCAATATTAATTACAGAAAGCATTGGTGACAAAAGAAAAAAATCAAATTGTATTAGTTTGTAGGTGAGTTGCTTAAATTGATAACTGTTATACAAAACTCAAACAGAACAGATCAGTACTAAATACAATTTTTAGAGTACTATGCGAGTTGTGGAACTTAGGCTTCTAAAATGTTTTGCTGGCTCTTGTGGTAGTGGAGGTGGTACGTGATGTGCAGACTGGGAAGCCAAGTGGTGATCTGCCATACAAGACACTACGCATTCAGTTGTTGGGAGTGATTGTTGTGCTCCGCTCCTATCTTTAGGGGTTGTTTCTGGTAGTTAAAGGTGCATTAAAGTTTTTGTCTATGTAAAATACCAGATGTCTTTCTAAATATTACCCTTTACAGAGTGGCTAAATCTTATTTACTTACTTATTCAATCTTATTTACTCATGATGTGGCTGATAGTTCAAGGTTATCACATTCAGACTTCCTAGATATTCACAGCTGTAATGACGATGATGAACCTACAGTTTTTGGGGCACTCAAATGCCATGATTGAATGTCTTCTGTCAGTGTAAGTCTTTGTGCGGAAGGTCAAGCTGGAGATGGAGTGATGTCGGTCACATCACACTGATTCCCCAGCTGTGGCCTTTGGGTAACAGCTGGCAGCTGCGTGGTTGGTCCTTTGCGTATTTTGCACTTGTCTTAACTATGAAATAGTGAAGGGCTGCGGTGGGCTGTCAGGGCTGCTCTGAGTGTGGTAACAGCCACTAGATGGAGGAATTTCACCGGTATATTTCTTCAGCCTTTTTTTAAGTACCTCTCAGGACATTCATTCGATCAGTATGATTTCATACAGAATATTAATATATGCGAGGTTTACAATATCTTTTAGCAATATCCATTCTAGGAAAAAACTCATGAAACTAAAGTTGCACAGCTTCTCAAATTCATATTTTAAAAGGAAGACTTGCTCTTCGTGGCAAAGCTTTGATCCGTCTTTCCTTTTCAATGCTTCATCTCCAGTCTAGTGGCCTATCTGAGCCATCTCTGTCCATACTTGGAATATGTTATGCACTTCTGAAAACTTACTTTTTTTGGTTGCTGGAATCCCATGTTATATTTTATCCCTAAACAAAGAAAGAAATTAAAGTCATTATTTAGTAAAAATAAAAACATCAGTTTCAGTTTTGCTGGACTGATAACAGTGTGTCCCTCTGAGGACATAAAAGGCAAACAGGAACAAGTTCTGTTAATACAATGATGAACAGACCAGTGATGACTCATAATTAATGTATATTTCATAGTAACGGTACTCCTTGGAAGGCCCCTTTATTTAGAGATGCGGTAACGATTGTGAAACGGAGGGAATGTCTGTACCTCCCTTTTACAGATGGGGAACCTGAGCGGGAGAAGAGGGATTGCTTAACCTCAGCTACAAGGCCGGCAGCGGAACGAGCAGCAGCTGAAACTCGTGATCCCAGGTTAGAGCTCGACAAAAGGCTGTTCTTTGCGTACTTAGGGAAAGCTGCGTGCTTCCTCCAACCCCCCCAGGTTTGGGCAGGATGGTACTCAGTCACAGTAACAGCTTGCACCGGGTACCGTCCCGTGCTGTGAAAGCAACACGCGGTGGGGTTATGGATAAGTGAGGTAACGTTTGTAGAGTTTTGGAGAGACAAAACAATATAGAATTGTGTTTTACCAAATCTTTTGGTTTCTACAGAGATGTCTACCTGAAAATATAATAATAAAGGTGTGACAATCCTAGAAGGCAGCTTTAGCAGATGTGTAGGATCTCTTTGCTGTTCCTAACCTATGCTAAGTATAAGTTAACAATACAGGAGCGAATAAGGGAAAACAATTCTTAGTTATGAAATTAGTTTGGGTCTTTTCAACTTACAAAACTGCTATCATCACTGTCGCTGTTGCTTGAGAACTTCAGTTGCTTGAAGACTTCAGTTTAATAAGTCTCCATTAGAAATCCACTGCCTTTTTGACTCGGAGGATTACAGGTAAAAGTATTGCAAAGCGTAAGTGAAAGCATCGCTGGAATAGCTCAGTCCCATCAGATTAATTTTCATGGTACTATGAAAGCTCTCAGAAACACCATGCGTGCATAGTTCACGTTCTACCTTACTGCAGTTAAAGCAGCAAGTCCAACTTACATGTTTTGTTTTCTTCTTTTTTAAATCAGATGTACCGCCTGGTGTTTATAGTAGAGTCTGACTAAAATTGCTATGGTTATTTCTGTGCTGTTACAGCTCAGCTAGCAGTGCTCGTTACTATTTTGGCTCCTTTTTGAGCTTCAATTCCACTGCAGCGATTTGTTAGCAATAAATTCAAGTTAAGGTGGATGGGGATATTGTGATTCTGTGCCTACTAAAAGCAAAGGGCATATTATAGTTACTTCATCAGAAATAAGTTCCAGGCGACTTACAGAAGGAGTCTTAAGCCTTTTCCTAGCTGCTTCTCAAAAATGTTTAACTGCAAAATAAAGTCAGAGGGTTTATTCTAAAGAGAAAGAGAGCTAACCTAGAGCATCCGTGTGTGGGTTCTGGAGGATTAAAGCTGATTCTGTTGCACCAGGCTTTGGGAGATGTTACTGAGCTGTTGTCCAGTTCTTGATGTGATCAGTTAAAGAACCACTTTATTCTATTGCTGTGTAATATGGTGCAGAGCAATGAATGTACGGAAACTGCTGTCCGAAAGAATAGCAAAAACTGAGCACCAGCACTTTGAGAGAACTGATACGAGAGCATGGGTGATCTGTTTAAACCATGAAAATGTTCTGTTTGTCAGCCGATGTAACCTCTTCTTTGTTAACCCTAAAGGCATAACTTTAAGCCACTTGAGCTAGATTTGCGTTGGCTGCTTGGCCTCGGCTCTAAGGCATCGTTAATACAGCTGGTTGGAGTAGTTGCTTAACTTTTACTTTAGGCTTTCTTGAGGCAGAGCATGAAATTAAATATTATTTTCCTTATAAATTCAGAATATTGGTATGCTATCTCTTCTCTTACAGGCAGAAATCGTACGTATCAGGTACAGTTTTGAAAAGTTAACACGGTTAAGAAATTGAGTCTGGTGGTGTGGGTTGGTCGATTCTGCTCATTTTCTACGGATATCTTTTGGTTTCTTGTGCATATGTAATATAATGCACTTAGTAGTTCTCATAATAATGTTATTACAGACAGTAGTCACCATTCTGTTCAGTATCAATTTATTCCTCTCAAGTATTTCAATTCTGGTCTGTCTTTAAACTGGATGAAGTATTGTTAAGTAACTCCTCGTCCTCTGTCACAGATCCTGGAGTTTTACTTTGGCTATCAATACCGGCAACGTGCGCAGGCGAGAATGGACATATTTAAGCATTTCTCCTGCTGTGAACGAGTTATGCCTAGCGGTGTAAGACAGGCGGGTGGCTGTGCAACCCTCCCGAAAGGGGAGATCATACAATGTCTACCAATGTCTGAAAGCACATTGAGCTTCTCACAACTGAAAACATAAATAGGCGAGGAAAGGCTGGGGCACCTGTCGGGAAACTGAGCAACTGTGCGGGACAGAATCAGATCCAAATATCGGAGCATTTGCTGTGTCCAAATTGTAATGTAAAGAGTAGGGTTAGGGTTTTTTTTTCCCCAGATTTGTTTAGTTGTGGTCATTTGTTGTGACTTCAGTGGTAGCAATGATAGCTTGTAGCAAAACCACACCCTTCGTGTAATTACCTGTTAGAGTTGGTATGTATCTGCCGTCAATAATTGTTAAAAAAACCCAACCCATAAAAGTGCAAAGAGCAGGTATGAGACCTATCTTTTTTGAGTTAATTATGACGTTTTTGTAGTAGTGTTTCATAAAGGTACCTTATTTGAGAGACTAATTCTTAGCACTGATATGCTGTGCTTAAAGAAATTAAAAAAAAATGCTAGTAGGGGATGAGTAACTGTTTTAAAAAAAATGATTCTTCGTTTACTAGCTTTAAGATGTAATCAGAACAACAATTTATGTTTAATGTAAATGTTTGGTGAAGCACTTGCCAATCTCTTCAATGTTTTCTGAATTTGTGACTTCTAAAGTTGGCTTCTTCTCGCTGTCTCTCTCGTGATGCAGTCTGTCACTTCAGGTTTAAAGCTACATGGAAAAAACCTCTTAAGTGCAGTGAACTCAGGGAAGTTACATTGCACAGATCTACTGTACTAATCAAAATCTAAATTTAATGTTGTGCTGCATCTTTACTATCGTTGTTACTTATCAGCTCTCAGATGTTATTGCCAAAATAGTACTATTTCTTTTGCCATGAATAAACCACTGGTGTCTCCTGCACCGGGTGAAGTTAGTGATCATTAACTGTTTGGTGCCAGACACGACGATGGCCAACATCTCCCTAGTGTTCAAACAGAGGCAAAATAGCCGAGAGACAGAAGCATTCTGTCAGTTGTACATCGCTTCTGTCAGGTTTCGTGGTGTTCTTTTCCCCTCCCCTTGTGCAACCGTGATTTTCCAGACCCGAGCTTGGCCTGTCTTTTATGTCTGCTTCTGCTGTCTTTCATGAAATACGAGCCTTATGCTTCATCCGGTCCTACCTATAGTCAAACCCATTGTGAGCTTTTCTTGCCTTTTTTTTCCTTTTTAAATGCTACTAGCAACACAATAAAATGGCCTTCATCTTCCCTGTGTAATATTATATAGCTTTGCCTCTCTGCCTTCTCCTCTGTCACTGCTTCAAGACCCAATTTTGGTTTGCCTCTGGTGTTTTTCGCTGTTCTGAGACTATACTACAGCTGAAATATTTTTTAATAAAAATGATAACTTCGTCTGCATCTGTGACTCCATCCCTTAATGGGCTTCTGTGAGCGGTGTATACTTGTTTGCTTCATCCTAACTGATTTGTGAAATGTGCTCTGGAAGGGCCGTCGCTGTCGGTGCGTGAACATCTGCGCCAAGTGTGCTGTCCTGGTGCGCTCCAGCCTTAGCTCTTTGCTCAGAGACAACCACACGGACCTAATCGCAGAATGAATAATAGACTAGTACTCAGAATTCCAACTAGCATGAAAAATCTTTAGTTTGAAAAGGATTTCCCCCCAAATATTGGTCAGATCATCTTTTTTCCATTTTTTTCATCATTTAAAATGAGCTCTTAGTTTGTACAGTATAAAAGAACTGCCCGTTCCTGATCCTAACTTACTCTGCTCTGTAATTGTTTACATATTTGAATTATATTGCTCATTAAAGAAATTTCATTATTTCTAAGATTGCTACCATTGCAAATTATTTGTTTTTACATATATATAAAAAATACATGTAGTGTACGTATTTGGAATGCTTTTAAAATATATAAACCTCTTGTTTAAAAAAGTTTTTATTTTGAAATTGAGGCCTAATTAATAGAGCAAATGTGTATCTGTTTTAATTGTACACTATGTAGTTATCCTTTTTATATCTAAAATGTATAGTTTATTTGATTAGGAGCCCGCCCCCCCCCCCAAAGTCCCTATCTAAGCTGCATGCACAGTATTTTAATTTTAATACAGAAAGAATTAACAAGGCAGAGTAAGGTAGCACATCTTAAACTGTGGATCAAGAAAGAAGCAAACCTCTAGAGGGAATCTGTAAAATCTCAGCTCTCCGAGTGCCCCGTGAAGCTGCAGCTGTGCAGTGCCGTGTCCCACGGCTGAGTACACTTTCCCGGTGGATGCGTTGGGTGAGTGCCGCACTGCTCAGCCCCTGTCAGCGTGAGCGCTCGGGGATGGGACACGCGTCATCGTCTTTTACAGAGACTGGTGAAGTCACCGATTTCTGAGACACGGCGTGTTTATTTTCACGCCTGTTTCACACTAATTGTTGCGATGGTAAAGACAACACAAGTTTTGCTGCATTCTCTGTGAGTGAGAGGGTGCATGCGGGAGAGCCGTGAGCCTCCTGCAACGTGACCAAAGAACCCCTCTGTCGCTCTTGAAATGAATGCAGTCAAACACAGTCGCCGTAGCACCGTTCACTTTTATGGCACCTTTTTTGTAGTTGGTGGCAGAATAATTACATATATGACAAGAATGATTTTATTTATGTATGAATTGTAAGAGGAATTACTGGGGAACTCATGTATAATGCGCCTTTCCTGGAAAAAAATTAAATGTTACTGTAAATACTGTATTCTGATATCCATCGCTACAGTATGTACCATGCGATGATTCCTCTTTTTTTTAACTTTACGTCGCAAAGCATAGTAAGTTATTTGTTACTATTCCATCTTTTCACATGTGAGAAGCAGAGAGGCTAATAGCTGCAGTTGCCAAACTGATCTGATTTTAGGTTGTCACGTTTTGAATTATGAACTCAAATATTGGCTGAAACCCCCATGTTACCGGTCAGATTTTACTCTGATACAAGTAAATCCAGACTCATACAGCGAGTCTTCAGAATGCGGGGATCTGACTTCTGATCACCATGTTTTAGCTCATGGGCCGGCAATGCGCAATCACAGCCAGAGGGCCAACTGCACCCCAGGCTGCATCCCCAGCAGCGTGGCCAGCAGGGCGAGGGGGGACTGTGCCCCTCTGCTGCGCTCTGCTCTGGGGAGACCCCCCTGCAGTGCTGCCTCCAGCTCGGGGGGTCCCACCAGCAGAAGGAGACGGAGCTGTTGGAGCGGGGCCAGAGGAGGCCCCGGAGATGCTGGGAGGGCTGGAGCCCCTCTGCTGGGAGGACAGGCTGGGAGAGGTGGGGGGGTTCAGCCTGGAGAAGAGAAGGCCAAAAAGGGGAGAGCTCAGAGCCCCTTCCAGTGCCTAAAGGGGCTCCAGGAGAGCTGGGGAGGGACTTTTTCCAAGGGTATGGAGTGATAAGACATGTAGTGAGAGGGAATAGCTTCAAACTGGAAGAGGGGAGAGTTAGATGGGATATGAGGAAGAAATGTTTCCCTGTGCGGATGGTGATCCCCTGGGGCAGGTTGCCCCGAGAAGCTGTGGCTGCCCCATCCCTGGAGGTGTTCAAGGCCAGGTTGGACGGGGCTTGGAGCAACCTGGGCTGGGGGGAGGTGGCCCTGCCCAGGGCAGGGGGTGGCACTGGGTGATCTTCAAGGTCCCTTCCAACCCAAGCCAGTCTGTGATTCTGTGTTCAGTTCACCACATTGCAGATGATGGCTCCAGTAGGGAGATGTAGTTTGTCCACTGACGACTAAGGGTTTGAGGCCCACGTTCTGCTGCACATCTCTGGAGGTATCAGATTCTCACTAACGCGCTGACCAGGCGGCTGGATGTGTGTATCCTTAACGCGCCCCGTGGGCTGTAGGAACATTTCCAGCCGATGTGAAGCTGTCCCCGGAGCGTTGGGGACTGAGCTGCTGCGAGAAGGCTCCCGCAGTAAGCTTCATTGTAGGGCACGGGGGCTGTGTGCGAGGTAAAGCTGCAGCGTCTTGAAGAACCTCCCCGTGAGCATGGCGTAGTTTGCCTTGGTAGGCGGTGTGTTTTCCAGGGGAGTCCTGATTTTCATAGCCGTGATGGAGAACAGGGTCTGTTCACTTGAGAGTACTTCTCTTTGCTTCCATGGTGTGACATTAGGATTTCTGACAATGCAGTTATTGGCGCCTCTTCAGTGCTTTCTGCAGTCTCTGGGTTTGGGTAACAGTTGCAGCCTTTTTTTTTTTTTTCTTTTCTTGGTGTACTTTTCCTGCTCTTACTATTCATGCTTCTATTCTATTCTTTCCAATAATTTCCTTCCCTTCACCTTTCTTTCCCTGTGTAAAGAACTGGCAGGCTCTGCCCTGCTTCTGTGATCCGGCACTTTTGAGGGTGTAACAAAAGTTAAGCTAGTAATACTTCCAGAAGCAAAAATGTCTGCATTTGATTAGCTCCATTTTAATTGTCACTTCCCAATTTGAAACTTACTTGTGTTCTATCGCTTTACCATTGTCCTCGCCAGCAACGTTGGTGCGAAAAACCCCACGTCTTATAGGGAAAACCTAAGCGGGATGTTTTGTACTCTTCAGGAGGACATTGATTAGCAGCAACATCTTATAGTATCACATTTTTATTCTAATAGAAATATACTGCATTTAAAGTAAGATTTGTAGAAAATAAATGTTTCTTTTTTGAGTGCAGTTAAATAAAACAATGTTTATTTGTTTGCTGTGCAAATGTTAAACCTTCTTCTGTTCTCGTGCCTCCATGGTTCTGGTAGGCAGCACGGCTCTCCCACTGCGCTTCCGGCGAAGATCCTGCTTGTTCAGTGCAGGCAGCTGATTTAAAGGGGCTGAGAACTCATCAGACAGGGTTGATGGTTATTTCCTTTGCGCAGAGGGGGATGGATGTTTCTTTGCTGTTTCCTAGTCTCCAAAATAGCCCTTTGGAGCTCTCGGTAGTTAAGCACGACTCTCTGAGTCTCTCTGAGCTTCTATTTCCCTATTTTGGGAATGCGTAAGAAGTTTGCCAAGCTACCGCGCAGTAGGGCTTTTTTATCCCTTTATGAGCCTTCTTTCATATAGGAGTTCTTTTGTAAATCAGATACCTCATTCCTCCTGAGTTCTTAGCTTTTTTTTGCCAAGCGTGCAATTTGTAACAGTTCAGATGCAATCTGTTTGAGGAACTTGCAGCTCTGACTTGGGGCTTATTCTTAAGCAGCGGTTGTGGTGGAGGAGAATACTTCCCCAAAAGGTAGCCATTCACCCTTGCTTTCCCCTCTCTGGTGCTAGTATTGTGCACAGACCGAACTGCTTCATATTGGTCGTGTGCTTTTCAGTCCCAGCGAGCTTGAGAGAGGAAGGCATTGACTCCAAGTGAAACCGTTTGCTTCACATTTCTAAACCAGGCGAATCTGCAGTTCCTCCCTCCCGTAGGCAGCGCAGCATCGTGCTGCACTTGGGTCGTGGGGTACTTACGATGGCAGCAGCTTGTGTGCACTCCAGTTGATTAAAACACGATTACTCTGGCTTTTGTGACTGAAATGACTTTCCATCTTAATGAAGTAAGGGAGTCTCTGGACAGAAGTACTGTATATGGGGAAAGCAATGCAATTCTGAAGGGCATACCCTGGAAATAATTAAAAGCGTTAGGTTCATCCATCAGTTTGAACAAGAAAAAATTACAAATGGGGGAGCCAAAGTAGAGATCAGCACACACGTTAAGTGACTTTCAGTGTTTGCCACTTGAGGACTTTTGTACTGTCAAAGAACTCAGTATTCCCAGTTCATTTGTGGTACCCACAGCCAATCCCGTACGCCCAAGTCAAGCAAAACGGCACAAAGTCATCGTTCTGAGGCACAGCGTGCACTGGCTGTGAGCCAGTTGTGGCTGCTGCCATGTCGTCATTGCTTCCCTCTGGGTTTCCTGATGAACTCCCTCCTAGCCCGTACTCTTGTCGTAATGTCCCTCTCGCCATTTTAACTGGGGCCATCCTTCATACACAGCTTTCTCTGCCCTTTCCAGTAAGGGATTCTCGGAGTAAAAGATCACAGTACGGAGCTGGTACCCACCGTTTCTCAATGTGGGTGCCACCGAGTGTCGTGTTTACGGCTACATGATGTTCCCCAGAGAGAATACCCAGGCACTGAAAATGCCTCTTGGACAGCTTGCCTCATGTCTGTGTTGCTATGCATATTTTTGTGTTACGCGTACTAGTAAGAAATGTCAACTCCTGAAACTTCCGTTTATTTTTCCATTTTTTTAAACACAAATTCATGTGAGGAAATAATTGTTTTGATACGGTTTGCCTTGCAAATGTTTTGATTCATCAGGGTCAAAGCAAGAGAGAAGCAGAGACAGAAATGGTAGCATTTTAGAGAACAAATTCCTTTTGAATCAAAACCCAATTAAAGTGTTGCTGTGACATCCTGGTAAGTCCCACCACGTACGTATCTGCGGGGACTTTGTTAGCTGAGTATTGTTTGAAGCTGTGGTGTTCGTCTTGTCCAGAAAGTTATTAATTCACATTCAGACTTTGTAATGAGGCTTTCTTTCATCTGTCCTCTAGTCCATCGTTAAGGTCGTAAATCGCTTGAAGAGAAGATTCTTGTGTTACTTGGAATTCAAAAGCCCTGATACTTCTTTGACATACAGCATGCTAAAAGAACCCTTAAGAAAGACACGTACTACTGTGTTTATTCATAATGTTCCTATGTTCTAAAATATACTGAATCCATCTCCTTGACTAATTAATCATGTAACTCACACGTGGTCTGTTTCCGTGAGAGCTGACAAAGGTACAGCAGATAGACGGTACCTTTACATTGCAAACTCAGTTGAGTGAATACAAGGAGCTGTTTGTGAATTTATTATGAGGCAGGTATCACCACTTGTTTGTTTTGTCTTCTCTTTGCTGTTTAGCCATCCTAATTAGAGAGTGCCATTTTCTGACTTAATTTATATTCGAAAAGAATTCTATGAAGAAAGCAGAAAAGTCAAGCCTGTGCTATTGCGTTCCCGTTCCTTTTGTGAACCTATCCCTGGGAATATTGTTAATTAGCATCATTAGCTTTCAGGCACTGTCAGCAGTTACTTGCAATTTCTACTTAATACCTTTCAGTTATTCTCCATTCTCATATTTAATATTTGCACATTGCCTTCATAGCATGACTTTGACAAGGACATTACGCTTTATTCAGGTTTATTAAAAGTAAAAGCCGAGGTTTAAAACACAGCACTGCATTTATATGTAGTAGTCTGTAAGAACTACGCAGGTGACCAGAGGGGTTCCAGTGGCTCTCCAGCAAGCACTTCATGTGACGTGTGATGGGCACGGAGAAGGAGTTAGCGAGCCAGAAGAGCTCCCCGAGAACCCCAGAAGTGTCTCAAGAAATCATGCAAGTAGGACACTAAAGCTCCCGTGGTCTTTCTACTCGAGGGAAGACAAAATAATACAGGTAGAGTTCTGGACTGCTTTCATGTCACTTGTAGAGGTGTTTCTCTGGGAGAGAAAGCGCAAATGGAAGGAGAAGGCTGCAGGCAAAACTGCAAAGCCAGATCTACACAGCTGTGCCTCAGAGGGATGGAGTTCACCCGTCTGATAGATTGACCGTGGATCATAGACCGCAGGTGGGCACCCAAATGCTGGGTGTTTTTATGTGTTACGATCGATTAGCTGGAACTGGTGTGTTGTCCCCTTTCTCCTGTTCTCATCGTTAATTACTGACAAGTCTTCCTAGGATAAAAGATCAATACGTAGTGTTTTCCGAAAAGAAAAAAAAAGTTAACACCTCTCACTGAGCTACAGAACATGGTGCAAAAGGGGTGATAATTGGAGAGACTTTGAGAAACAAGCGGGAGACAACAGTTCTAGGAAAGCTGGGTGTGGGGTCTTTGCCAGGCCCTTTATTCCTGACTAACGAGCAACTACAGGACAGCGCTGATTTTTTTAGTCATTCCTCACGGGCCCTGCTCTTCTCCTTTGTGGCAGAATTCCTGCTTCTCCTTCAGGAGCTCACTTGCACTCCTTCTCCAGCCGGATTTTAGTGCCTGATTGGAATTCTTGCATAGGAATGGTGTCTTGGATTGACTTTCATATCAGTAAGAATAAGGGGGAAATGGTTCTGCTCAAGAACTGAGTCGTGACTGCTTCCAGTGTCTCTGTGACTTTGTCGTTTCCAGGACTCGCCCACAGCTGGAGACCCAGGAGGGAGAGTCAAGGTGCTGGGCTTGAGTTTTAGTGAGCTTGAAACTTTTTGAGGGCAAGTCGAGGCCATTTTGAGATGTTCTGGAACTTTTGCAACTCACAATAGAACTTTTTTTGTGTGTAAAGCTAGAAAAATTCATGTAAAGCTAGAAAAAGTGGATGCTGTTTAATTTTCAAGTTTTAAAATTCAGACTTCTCAGACAATCGTCCTACAGCTGGAACTATTTCCTGACACACACCCACCACTGGCAGGACGTGTGGCTGACACAGCGTAGTTCAGTACTCCCACTCTTGTTGTGGTGCCCCTGCTCTAGTGCTGATGAACCCCCAGGGCTGTATGCACATACAGGCCTTTACCTGTCTCACCATTTGTTTCACCTGAAATGCAACTCTCACTTCAGATATGGACTTTTTACTGAGCTACTTAATACCTTGTTGAGTTTTTGCTGAGAATGCCTACAGGTTGCACTCGTGTGTAAACGCTACATAAGACCTATTTTAAAGTCTTTGAGAGTAGTACGCAGCTCTGCCAGGTAGCTTCTAAGTCTCAGTCTTTTGTGTTTGTCTCCACTGTTTATTAATAAATATTTTACCTTTGACAAGTCAGTTCATTTCAGTCTTTATTTCCCCTTTTGGTGTTATATTAAACACTTACATTCAAAGTTGCGACTTCATTGTAACTGTAGGTTACATTTAACGTGAATAGTGTTCATCAGAACCTTTTGCTATCCGCGAATCTGATTTGGTGATCTTCCCATGGTCTTATAGTTGATCTATTGGGGAGAAAAATAAAAGTATTTCTATTTTTCACTTCAGTGGCCGAGTTCTCTACAGCTTTATTACTCTTTGTTCAGGAATGGAATATTTAAATCCTCTGAACTCCACTGTCTGAAGATTTGCTACTCCCAGAATCGGCATTGGAAGCAGGGGTTTTACAAAAGCCTTTGTTGCAGTACTCTGACAGCTCTGGTTTAAGCAATAGTTATGGCTGTATAGCACTGTCCTTGCGACTGTGAAGAATTTGGCATTTACCGTGGTGGGTACAGGATCGGTTCCTCAGTGAGCAAATAGCGGTGCATTATCGATCTCGCAAGTGATGGTCAACTGCTCTCCCAAGCTTTTAACTCGTGCTGTCTCTTCTCACTGTACTTTTCCCCAAAAGGACTGAGAAGTTAGTGCTGCTCCACTGAAACCATGTAGTTTGGAAAACTACAGCAGGCTTGCAAAAAGCAAGTTTCTTCCTGTTGAATTTTATTAAAGAAAAAATATTTGATAAAATAGTTGGTGACTTTTTGGGTTCCTGCAAGAACTGTAATGTAGGAAAATACGCATGTTGAAAAATACTCAGGATATAGTTTGGGTCACGTTTTTCATTTCTTTGTGTCTCTGCCTCAAGAAAAATTAAAACCATCAGGAAGATGTATGGAAAAGAACGTCGCTATTTCACACACTCTCACAGTTTCCCAACCTTTTCTCCTTGCATAAAAAGGGGCCGGCGTTTTAAAAACTGCCATAATGCCCTGTAGGAGGAGCTTTAGGGGTCCGAAAAGGGAAGATGTCAAAAACTGTAACATAAGGACTAAGTCAGAAATAAAAAAATTTTGTATCTTTGTTTAGAATGAATTTAAATGTCTCTCTGTGTTTCCTGATGCAAATCTAGCTTTGCCCCCCCCCCCTTTTGATTTTCATGGCAAAGCACTACGGCCGCCTGGCAGGAATTGGTTTCAGTGCTTTCATGCAATCGCAGGTTCTGTTTTCCCAGATGCTCTAAACTGTCTTTGGTGGAGCTGAAATGGACCGAAACTTGCAAAGGCACAGCACGTGCGTTTCAGACAGCTTTTCTGTACCTTCTGCTGTACGGCACCTAAAGATTTGATTTATTTTGAGAAAATACATAGTAGTGTGGCCTTGAGTCCCTTCCCGTAACTGCTTGTGCATTGGGTTTGTTTGCAGAGAAGTGAAATTCTTCGGAGTATATTCCGCTGAAAATCTCTGGTGCCAATTGCACCTGAGAACATGAGAAACCTGTATTTTCACCTGTATGGTTTGTATGTGGCTTATATGTTTGTATGGTCTTATAAAATAGGAATACATCTTACATGAAAAAAATCAAATAATTAAAATTATAGGAAGCTCAGCCTGATCTCACTTTGCTACCTCTTAGCTTTGAATCCGTAGCCCCATTTTGCTCACAAACAAATGAGACTCCAGCCTACCAATCGACATCATTTTCCTTTTTCCCCATTAAGGAAGGTGGTAATTGCCGAGCTGTTGACAGCGAGTGCTGGAAGAAGCAATATGAGTGATTTCCTTGGTGACTGTCAGACTCTTCAGACAAGGCTTCCGAACTGCCTCCGTAATAACAGAATTACGCTGCGGGACAGATAGGCAACGTGGTCTTTAGCGAGCTTGTTTCTTGCCAATACACTGAAATCGGCTCCCAGCCATTCCAGCCCCGTCCTGGCGTGTTAGCTTGGGGAACTCACGGAAGGGCTACGTGATTCATCGCATTCTTTATTTTTACAGAGAAGCAATAATATCCTTAAAGCTCAGACACAGAACCTCTGGTATGAAGTCTGCACGTATTTTTGCAACATTGGCTCCTCAAGAGATCTTTTCTGTAGTGACTAATTTTGTATGTCATAATGTGGCGTGTTCCTTAAAAGTGCATTCTCTCACATCACAAGACAGCAGATACTGTCTCGGAGTGAATTAATAGAAGAAAAATTCTTCAGTAATCTGCTGTAGTAGATGGCCCAGTATGGGTCAGGCAATTTCTGAGTTTGTTACTTAATGTAGGCAGTGCTCATTTTGGGTCTTGCTGATTAGGTTTTAAAGGGGTTTAATTTTCAGCAGTTTGCAAGGTGGTAGGTTTCAAAGCCGACATGACATGAAATTACAAACTTGGCATGCTTGACTTGCTCCGCAGGCTTGGGTTCATCACTGAATCTCTCTGCTTCAGTCTCCACAGCTATGAAACAGGACGAATGTGCCTTCCTCGGGAGCGCGGTGCACATTAACTGATGGACCAAGAACATAAGTGGTTGGTGCTCTGCAAACGTTATAGTGGTGGTGTCCTTAATGGAGGATTAGATTGCTGATCACAGGCAGTGCTTTTGGGTGAGGAATTACTTTTTTTTTGTTTTCCTGAGTTCTGCCCGGAAGGTTTTCCTGTCATATTTTGTGCCACCTTCTTTGTCTTGGAATTTCTTGCAAGTTCTGTCTGTATTTAGAAGTTAATGTTGATGGACATACTCACTGTTGACACAGACATTTTCCCAATGTTCTTACCGTACGTCTTCCTTTGATGATATAGATTTTCAGGTATCATCATCCAGTTGTTTGGCCTCACATCCTGTCTCCCCTAAAGTGTCACGTCAGACTAACCCATGCAGAGAATAGAACGATCCCTTGCAAAAGATGGATTTGAATATATGAACCACTTGCGTGATTTGTAGTGTGGGGCTGGTAAGCTTTATTTGGCTTTGTAGAGTGTTTCAAACTAATTTGGATGTGGATAGGATATGTGGCTATTAAATCAAGAGGTTTTAATGTTTGGGTTTTTTTTTTGGTTTTTTTTTTGAAATACTACTTTCTGGTCATATTCTGAAAATCCGGCTGACACTGTTTAAAATAAGCCCATTCCAGTAATTTTAGTGATGATTTCACCTTTGTCAGTAAGATAATGCAAAGAAATTCTTCCCTGTTATATTAAGGCTACAGAGATCTAAAACCAGCTGTAGTATCTTTGCTTAAACCTTACTCCTCTGTGAGTCCTCCAAAAGGAATTAGTCTGTTTTATTGCTGTGCACCAATTTTCCCCATAGAACTGTGCCGCCTCCTCGTTCTCAGGGTTCTCTTTCTTCTCTTTCAACACCCTAAAGGCATCACAATATCCAAAATGAATATACACAAACATCTTAAGAGAGAAGTCCCTGTTAGGATTTCTAATGTTTTGAATGTTTTTCTGCCATCCCTTATCTGCATGTGGCTTTGTTTAAGGAATAAACTTGCAAATAATTAGAAATCCAGATAGGGATTTCTCTTGCCTTAAAACTACACAGGGACTGAGGAACCCTAATTCGCTTGTTATTGAATTAGGGAATTATGGAATACTAGACTAAAGTAATGCGGCAACCCTGAGTCAAGTGAAGAATCCCATTTGTTTCAACTGGATTTAACTATATTTATCTGTATTTAATGTTTCCTTTAATAAAAATAAATGTTCAAATATTCATGACACATAAAATGCTGCTACTAGTTCAAACTACTGAATAAAAATTCTCTTCTGTGCATCACTATTACTGAAATTGAGAGGTAGTAAAGAACACATCATATCCCATAGTTTTGTAAGACTGCTGCTGATTTCATTCTAAGTAAAAGTTACTTTAAGTTAAATAAAAATCTCTGTAGAGTTTGGACAGTAAGTTACAGCACTAAGAACCTAAATCTTGTTAACATAATTTAATAAGAGCAGAAAATGTTTTAGTTGATTTTCATTGTCCGAATTCAGAGTAAAAATAGGTAAAGTACACTTACTGCAAAAAGCACAACATGGAAATCTGTAATGATTTTCTTCTCTCTTTTTTCTTCTTTTTATAACTGAAGCTGCTATTTTTAATGTACATGAAAGCCTTTGTTTTTGCAATGTCATATTAAAAGCAGAGTATTCTTCTAGAACTTTCTGCAATCCACAGCCGGGTTACGTAGCGCAAGCTAAAGTCCTGTCCGTTTCATGTGCCTCATCACTTCCTGAAAGTAAGTACCGCCGTCTCTCACCAGGTGGGTGAACCTGCGTAAGAGCACGGCATGAAGATGTCAGCCCGGGAATGCTCCTGCTCCCGGGCCGTTATTTTTTCATTGGTCTTTACAAGCCTATAACTCTTTTAAAAAGCAGGTCATTAGATAGATATTGAAAGGAAAATGCTGATGATGGCTCTACAAAACCAATAAAGCTGCCTTTATGAGCTTTTATAAAAGCCGTTATTGCTCGTAGGTCTTAGTCTCGGCCGGCAGCGATCCACATTTAGGCACTTAAAACCTCTCTCTCACAGCCATCCCCAGGAGCCTTCGCCCCTGCGCTTGCAGTGCTCCGCCCTTGGGAACTTTCCTCTTTTCTAAGATTCTGCCCAGGAAAGTCAGAATACAAAATGTTCGCCGTGTGGACCTGCTCTTAGGTGTTGCTGACCCGTGGAAGAGGTCCACGGGGGCTCCTGCGAAAGGAACATGTTTCTTTCTGCTTCCAGTATTACAATAGCTAAGACAGTAAACATTAATTTTCATTAAGCACTTTGCTATAAATCTCAGTTTAATATCCGTTTCAGATGTTCTAGATAAATCCTTAACCTTTCAGTTGTTCCCTCTTGTAATCCTGTATCGGAGATGAATCTTGGCAGTGACAAATGGCGCCGTTAGACCCTGCGACTGCTTCTCTTCGTGTTCCTCCCTGCGCGTTTCCTCCGGGGGGAGGAGGAGGGGAGAGGGCCAGCCTGGGGGGACAGCTGAATGCTAATGCCCAGAAGTGGCATCCTTTTCCTTCTTTTCCTCCCCTTCCTCAAACTCGAGTGTGTCTGCAGAAACTCTGGAACTTCTGGGTCTGCCCCACCTTTACCACCACCCGACGGGAGGACGGGCAGGCAGGTACGGTAACGGATGTGGGAACGGGGTTATTGCAGGTGTCCAAGTGCAAAGGTGGATGCAATTGAGCAATAACCCTCTCTTCCCAAGGACAAATGAGAAACTCACTCTACTGCTTTTTCCAGTTAAGATCCAGGTGAAAACAGGATTGTGACTCAAGGTTGGAATGTAACTTTAGTGAAATGGAGACGGAAGATTAATTTAGGAAACTTTCATTTTGGAATATTCACTTTCTCTTATAATGGTATTTCTTGGAATATAGTTTTTATGACTATCGGAAGTACCAAGGCATAATATGTTTAAAACCCCCCCAAACCAATTTCCCCAATCTACTAATGGAATATGAGGTGTTTTAATTTTGTGTATTTTCTGTTTTGAAGAAAACAGTGCAGCTGATAATTTTAAAAAATAAAGTTAATGGAATACGCCAACTCCTATGTAGTGTAACAGTTTTGTAGTTAACACTACTATTAAACTGTCATGAAACAGCATGAAACTGTTAAAACAAAAAATGAAAAAAGAAAAAGTTAAGAATATCTATCTGATAGGAAAGCTTTTGTTTGGGATGATGGGAGATACGTTCCAAAATGTGAGTTTCGTATGGAAAACACCCTGTGTGGGTACCCTGCTGTAGGGAGGGTCCGTACTGGTAGGATCTCCTGGCCGGAGCAAGCGGAAGGCAGTGGCTGGTGGCACACGCGTCTGCTGTGCGGTGTCGCTCAGGCAGAGGTTGGGAGATCGCTGTGTAAGGCTGCGGGGACTCCCCGCGGCAGTGCTTTTGCTGACCCGTAGTGGACCAGCGCAGCGACCTGTTTGGTAACTGCATCGCCCCGGGAAGTTTGGACATGAATGGGAAAGTCATTCAGGAACAAAGGCTGCGGAGTCACAGAACGGGGCCAGGAGCAGGCTCCCTCTTCTGAAGGGACACGTGCCTCCAGCTCCGGGCACATTTAGGAGCGCTGAGCGCACTCGGTACCTTCTAACACCTGGCTCAGACCCTACATTTTCATGAGACTACCAGCTCGATCTCGTTTCCGCTTATTGGTTTAGTGGGAATAATCTTTCTTAACAAGCTCTCAAGGGTGCCACAAAACTTTATTAGTATTAAGCAAAGAGCTTGGAGATTCTGCACCGCGGCGTGGAATATAACAGTATGGATAATGCTTTAATAGCATGGGTTTGTTTGTCACACAAAATAATTAAATCTGTCCTGTATCTTTGAACAACTGCAATGATTTTTGTGCTATTTGTTAATATATTTAGATTAGATGCTAAAGTGAAAGCCTAAACACGCTGTCATCTTCAGACACACTCAGGCAATTAGAGTGCAGCTTGTGTTATTGTTTTATAATTCCAGCCTAGTGAAGTCATAAATTAAGAAGCTCATTAAATTTTCAATTGCATTAATAGGAAAATTCAACTTATTAAATCCTTTGGTAAGGCCTAATAACAAAACAACGGAAATGCATATGATTTTTTTTTTTCCTCTGTCTTCATTAGTCCCTGTTGCCCAAATAGCCTTCTCTGTTCTTGATATGGGGAAAAGGAAGTAACGGGAACATAAATTGTAGAAAGCATCCTCTTTTACATGGAATGCAGCACTGATCCTCCTTGTCGCATTTTAAAGGCTGTTTTAGCAAACCCCCGTGCCCGGCAGCCCGCCCCACGCACTGGCGCAGGCACCGCAGCAGCACGGCGCGGCGGCTCCGCGCTCTGGGCTTGGCACTGCTTGCTTTAGCGCCGCATACCCAATAACGACGGGTAGCGCTGTTTTCATGTGGCACCGCGTGACACAGTTTGATGCTATAGGTTGAGCTATTTAAAAAAGGAAATACTAAAAATATCAGAGCTTTCCCTGCAATTGGAAATGGTAAGTGTCTGTATTTGATGGAACACGCAAATACGGAACTGCCCGGTGAGCTAAGTCTGTACTGGTAGAAATGGCTTCATATCCATTAAAATCATAATAACTGGATTCACAGTTGTGGTGAATTTCCTTACTTCATGGAGGGTTTTTTTGGGGGTACCAGCTAATGGGTTCAAGCCCAAATTATTTGAAAATTACTATAGTTACACCAAGTTATGCTGCAGCTGATTTGTTTTATTCACTTTGTGGTAGTGTGCTCACCTTACAACAGTATTAAAGAAATTCTTCGTTCGTCTTGACAGGTGGTGTTGGTGTTTAAGTTATTCTGTGGTTATCTCAGTTATTGCCAAATTGTAGTGAGTCAGACAGAGAAATGGTCATGAGGGGGTACGGAATGTGCTGCGCATAGTACTAACCCACTCCAGGTAAGGCTGTACACAGAAAGAGGAATATTTGGCTAGACAATTTGAAGACTTCATTGTCAATGTGAGTTTTTTTCCAAACAGTGGACTAATAACCTTCCTGCTGCCTGCTACCATTCAAAAGGTAATTTTTGAGTGAAAATGCTATGTTCAACATCTAGTTGTACCTACCCAAATCGTACCTATTAGCTGTTTGCTCAATTAACTGCTCAATCTGGACAAACAAATGCCATAGGGTGAAAAATAGGTCTGCATTTCTCAGGCAATTCCAGGGCATTTTCCTCTGTCTCTTCTTATGCTGACATCACTGCGGGCAATGAAGTGAGTTGCCAGGAGAACAGGATCTGAAGACCCTCTCAAAATGCATCAAAGCAAAATTAATTTGATTTTTGGTTTTGTTACATCAAGTCCCAAATTTATTAAGCTAAAATTTGGTACTTCTGAGCCTGATTCATAGAATCACAGAATGGTTTAGGTTGAAGGGACCTTGAAGACCACCCAGTGCCACCCCCTGCCCTGGGCAGGGACACCTCCCCCCAGCCCAGGTTGCTCCAAGCCCCGTCCAACCTGGCCTTGAACACCTCCAGGGATGGGGCAGCCACAGCTTCTCGGGGCAACCTGCCCCAGGGGATCACCGCCCTCAGAGAGAAAAATTTCTTCCTAAATTGATTTCTGATTGCTCAAGATTGTCAACATGACAGACAGGACGTTTCTCTTTTTCTTTACTTTCCCCCCTCTTTTCGCTCTCCCCCAGGCGTGGAGCCGGGCAGGTTCACCTCTGCGCCGCCGCACTGCACTCGGGCACTGCCTCGGCTCAGGGCTCATGCTAAACCCAAAGTACCGGCTCTAGGGAGGCTTCCATGTCTTCCTCATCTGTTTCAAATAATTTATGCAAAGTTTAAAAAAAACCACCAACAACCACCACCAAAAAACCCCCTCAAACCAAAAGACCAAGCCACAAACAAAAAGAACCAGCCCCCCATAGCCCTGGTAGCGCACAGCCCGCTGCAGCGCCGTCAGTTTTCTTTTCCTCGTGTTCCCGCCCAGTCACTAAACCACAGGGACCTGTGGCATTCCTTGTTCTCCTCCTTCTTATTGCTGGTAACTTTTAACCTCGCCGCCGCTGAACCCAGACGGAGGGTTCCTAATAACTCTTCCCTTTCTCCTGTTGCCAAATGTTAATTAGTGAAAATTCTTCTTTCCTTTTCTGTAATATTTACCATATCAAAGTACTACTCCGATCATAGTGAACTGTATAATGTGTTTTTTGCTGGACTTCCTAAAGTCTTCAGGGTGGAGGAGGGACTTTTCAAATGGGTCCTGACTGGGCTTTAACTATAAGGTATTTATTTCCAGAGTTACAGATTGTCGCCCCGTCAAGATGCAAAAGCGTGTCCAAGTATTTAAATTTGTCACAGTTACGATAATGAAGATATCGACCATAAGGAAGTGCTGGTCAGTGAAACTTCAGTATGTTATTCCTCTCTTTCTGAATTGTGGAAGTTTACAGGCAAGTTTCTACGTGAGGCGGTATTTTGTTGCGCCGACAGCAGTGGCGATGAAAGGAGTCGCTTTTGGTTTGGTTTGAACCAGTGTAGCTCAGTCCCAGTGGCTCAGACCAGTTCTCCTGTGGGCAGCTACAACCCCGTTTGCAGTCCCAGGCTTGGAAGTATCATTGCGTTCGTTATATTTGGAGGTGTGTAAGAAAGCGCTGAGACACAACGAAGGCCGCCTGGCTCCTGCTCACGGGAATAGGATTTCATACGGAAATGTAGAATTTCATGTGGAAACGTGACCTGCTGAAGATGTGCTTAAGGTTGTTTTCCCTCATCAGCGTCATGATGAAAACTGTTTTCTTTGGTTTAAGCCTTTATTTGTATAGTATATAGCTATAACTGAACGGTTTGGGTAAACTACCTGTAGTTCTGTCAGTGGGTTCTTAAAGATGGTTTGTTAGAGCAACAGGTTCCGGCTTTTCATTTTTTTCCTATTAATTAGAATAATAAGTTTTAATGTACCTTTCCATTTATTTCTTTGAAAAACACTGCTGCAGTGAAGCGTATTAAATAATTTCATTAACCTTGGCCTAGACTTGCACTAAGAATCTCCGTAATTGGGCAAGTGTAGCACAGATGTGAGGTCTATGATTACTGCAGCTATGCCAATCTCCTGGCAATGTGTCATTTTTAATGTGACAGCTGTATTCCAGCAATCAGGGGTTACAGCTTCTGGCAGCGTGAAGTTCTCATTATGCCATTTCTGCTCTGCAGTAAAATAATTATTTCAAAGCAAGCTGCGTCCTTCTCACCCCGAACCTGAGATCAGAACTCTGCCTGTTTATTGTGTTGTGACTTTTCATCTCATCGTTGTCTGCAGCAGCGGGGTTCATGTTTAAAAGTGAGTGTTCCGAGTCTCACCTAAGGTGTATTGCTTTAAAAAATAAAATAAAATAAATATACGCGTCTGTGCCTCTGTGTGTGTGTATATATATAGAAAAGTAACAAATCGAAATCTGTTCCAAAGTACATTTCTCCCTTGAGTCAATGAACTGGGAATAGCTAAAAATTATAGGAGATTTTTTGTACTTAATGATGTCATATACACATTATTTTTATGAACTCATCTTTCAGTTAATCTGTGAACTATTAAAATGAATACTTTCTGTAATGATTTAATCTGAAGAATTTAAAAATAAAAGCCATGCAGCATCTATCTTGAGAAGCTGCCACAGCAGAAGCCTAAATCGGTTTGACTGATTTCACTTGAGATATTTTTAAGAGGAATATTTTTGTTGGTTTTATCTTGAAACAGTGAATTTTCTTTAAAGTCCAAGTGGCAAACCATGGGGAAGTGAACTGTTCAGAGGTATTATGTTACCGCAACGAAACGTGCTCCCGTTTGCCGGTGTCCAAGGCTCTGGACACGCTACCCCTCCCTCCCCTCCCCGTTTCGGAAGTTGCTCTGGGCGTCCGAGCAACTGGGGAAGGAGCGTGGGGTTTCTTGTACTGACATCGACCAAAGCATGAAGCTAAATTAAATGGGAAAGTAACACAAAAAAGCCTGAAACAATTCTGAATTATAACTACATGGCCAAAAATAGAACCAGCTTTCCTGGGCTCTAATGACTACACTGGTGATAGCAATTGCAATGGAAATTAGAAAAGCATCTTGTAAAGAGAATCACTTTTCATCAGCACCTTATTTTTAATAAATCAGTGCTGAATTTTAATTTGTAATTCAATTTCCTTAACGCATTCACCTCGTGTAACTGAGAAATCAATATCATCGGATGGATGTATTGTTTTTGCCTCTCTTTAAAGGTCACGTCCTGATTCAAGCAACAGTAAAAATGAACATTTTTCAGTAATTTAAAAATAGATAAGATTCCTCTGTAGCCTTAAGAAAAGTATACTGACATGCTTTTGGCAGCAGCATAGTTTGATACATTACTGCTATGTGACAAACCCAATACAGAATCCTTATTAATAGTCCTATTAATGTTTCATCTAATGTGAGGGAAATGGTAAATAAATTGTGGCTTTAACCCACTGCTGAGCTTCCAATTACTATTTTTCTCCCTATCTGCTTGCAATATATCATTTTTTTAATATGACTGAAATGTTCTAACAATCAAGGGTTAGGATCCTAACAGCGTGAAGTCCTCATTACGTGATTTCTGCACTACAGCAAAATAATGATGGTGAAGCAAGCTGTTCTCCGTGTAACGCTTACAGAATAACTCATAAGTCTGCCCATTTACCAGCTTCTGGCTATGGATTCAATTACTTCATGCCTCGGGTTTGTGGATGTTGGAATCATGTCATGCATCTGTCTTGCGCTGCACCATAAAAAGCATTCAAAGTGAATGAATTACAGGTGATGTTCCCCAGAAGCACCGGGAGGTTTTTGCTTTCTCCCAAGCCACTCAGGGCCGTGTCTTCTAAAAGTTTAATGAAGGTTTCATAAAGCATAAAAAAGCCCACTAGAATGTCATGACCTTCCTTCGTTTTCTGATACTGTGCAAAAATCTACGTTTTCCACAATTAGCGGGGAGCGAAGAGTATTGCGCTTGAGAGACAGCACTTGAATGTTATGTTGTAGTCCCAAATACACATTAAACAGAACTGCGGAGGTAAATAAAGAGTATTTCAGATGGCTATGCAGATCTCGTAAAGAGAGATTTTATTTTTCCAAACAATAGGTCTCTGTATCAGATTAATGCAGTTTGCCTCCTTCAGTGTGCAGTATAAAATTGGCGAGGAGATGAAATCATAAATACTTAATTATTAGCTAGCGACTGGAGGTACAGCTGCCGTGTATCTCCCATTTCTTATATGAGGCATATAGCAGGGGAAATTCAGGGTGCCTGACTGTACCGCGCCTGACCTGTAGCCCAACTGTTTTTCTTCCCGTTACTGTGGCATAAAATTAAGGCATGCGTTAATGCAAGGCTGATGGGATGTTTTCTGGAAAAGCCCGTTTTTTCAAGAGGAGGGGATCCTGCTGTGCTGGCGGTGTAAGAAAGCTTGGAAACGGTGAGCAATTGTCGATGGGTGATCTGAAGTAATTACCAAGTTTGACACTCAAACCGCGTACAAACCATACCGCAGTTATAGCTCAATTATTGATCGTGCTTTTGTGAGAAATTCAGCATTAGCTATTGTTTGTTTGTGCGCCGGTGCCCGGGAGAATGCAGTAAGGCACTTGAAAATGGAAAGAATGATTTCACTTGGAGCAGGGTCTCGCTCTTTTTCCTCCTCGTTCGGTGTGTTGGGTTTTTTTTGGTTTTTTTTTTTTTTCCTTCTTTCTGACCTTTACCCTGTAGAATTTCGCAGAGAATGAGGTAGCAAGGCTGCCGATGCAGTGCTCACGCTCCTTAATGCCTGGCAAACTCTTACGTGCCGTACAGCCACGCGCGGTGCTGCCAGCGCGTGCCCGGGAGTCCGCAGAGCTGATGGGCAGCGCCTGTCACACACGCGTCTCTCACAAGTACTCTGAAGCAACCCGAGGCAAAAATTAAGATTATTCTGACACGATGGCAGAGATTACGCACAGTAAATTCTTAACTATTTCAGGAATTTGGCTGGCTGCAGCACGCTGCCAGGTATTCCCTCCCGCGCCGGACGGGGCAGCGCCGTGACCCGGGGCCCTGCCGCGGAGGGCAGCGTTGGGCCACGTACACTGACTGCATTTAGAAGCCTTTTTGCTCGATAAAATTAGGCCTCCGTACCTCAGAAAATGGCAGTTGTTTTCCCAGAGGGTGAAGTGTATGAAGAGTTTTTGGATGTAGATAAATAGTTTTGATACTTTTGCTGCGTGTGAAATGTGTGCCTGGCGGGCACGAAGTGGGAAACACTAAAACACCCGAGGAAATTCTAATCAGTGCGCACAGCTCGCTTGCTTTTGAGGTACTTACCCATTGACAAGAAAAGAACTTAAGGAAAGTTACAGCTTGCTCAGCTCCAGACACAAACTGTAGATCAACGGAGACGGGCGCTCGGGTGTTTCTGGTGTGATTAGATGTTTGCGGGGGGACGGGTAACAAAGATACAATAGTGGCATTTTTATGGGTTTTTTTTTCCCCTAACTGCTCTATTTTTGTAGCCTTCCAAGTGTTACTTTCCTGACCTTTGTTTGATACCCCTGATTTGCAGGATCGCTTAGAGAGCAAAAGGATGCAGTTTCACGTATCGTTAATTCCTTATAACCTCGGTGTCTGTCTCATCCCTTGGTACTGTTCCTTCCAGCGTTTGGTTTTAACACGAGAGTAAGGATTTTAAGTCCCATTTCTTTCACCCCTCCAAAACTTAACGGATGTGAAATAATTTTGTATCCGCACGGCTGAGAGCATGAGCGGCGTGCCTTGTGGCAGCGCTACTGAGGAATGTAGTGATCACAGTGTCATTTGGCTGTGCTGACATAATTAATAGGAGGATGTATATACGTGAGCTAACGGGCGACCTGCTCTAGGGGCAGTGCCCCCAAACTCATCACCTGGCAGTGTACTGACGGCGTGCCGGGTGTCCACCGTATCTCAGTCTGGGGAGCGTTTGTTATATTAAACACACTGGGTGTTCGTCTTAATATAAACTACTTCATTCCGTAGGTATCACAGACATCCGGAAGAATAATATTTAGTGGATAATGCACACTGAGAAACAAGAACAAAAGGGTTCCAGGTACAAACACTGGGCTGGATAGAATGGGAGAGAAATAGAACAGGTTGTGTATGAAGTAACTGGATTTCTTGTGGTTAAAGAAACCGGGAGATACCCAGCTTGGCAGGGCGAGAGTCAGAGGGAGTCTTTAACGTCATTTCTCATAGGAGAAACGCTTTAACACCATCTTTTTTTTCAAAAGCTTATGGTGTACCATTGCTACAGACGAACGCAAGATATATGTTGGAGACTGGGAGAGTGCACTCCCTTCTCTTCCTGCCAAGCCTGTCGGCTGAATTCCGAGTTCCCGCAGCCCCTGGGCGGGTTTCCGACAGCCCTGCGGTGGCAGGGGGCAGCTCCGGAGCCACGGAGGAGTCGTTTTCCAGGCGAGAAGCTCAGATGGTTTCCCTGATAGATGATGAGTGCTGGCTGCCTGCAGATGCCCGGGGGAGTTGCAGCAGGACAGGCCGAGATGTCTCTTCTGGCACAAGGACGAGGAGTATGGGGATACAGGAATACGGACGGGGAGGATGTGGCAGAGGTGGAAATTCCCTGAGCAGGTTGGCGGAGGCCTGAGAAGCTTCAGGGCATGTTGTGGTCATGGTGACTGTGGAGAATTTTCAGCTAGATGTGATTTTGGGAGCAGAAATGCGTGCATGGGACTGGCCGCCCATAACTATCCCAAGAGATTGCCCTCCCCTCTTTTCCCTATGCTGCTCCCTTGCTGCTGCTGTCAGAAACAGGACAAAGCAGTTGCTCCCCTTCATCTGTGTTTTGCCTTATTAAAGATGTCCTTTGTCTCCTAGGTTATTTAAATTCCATTTTGAAAAAAAAAACAACCCAGCCGTTGCGCATCACTATGCTGCCATCCCTGCATAGCCCTTCCGGGAGCGCGTGCTGTGGGCTCAGCCCATCTGCTGATTTGACCGCTGCCCTGGGGTGACACTGGCACTGGTGGCACCTCTCAGTTACCGCTCCGCAGCTCCTCTCTGGCTGTTGTTTTGCGCAGCACGGCGGGTGTCTGTAGGGGACTTCAGGTTAGCAGAAGGAGTTCAGGCTCTGCTTCCCCGCGGCTGGACGGGCAAACACCGTCTCACCCAGTGCCTTTGTCTTGTGCCGCGAGGGGCGGTCACGGCCAGATGCTTCTCAGCTCGAGTGTTAGGGCTCGCGGGCAGTATGATGTGATGGGTCACTGGGGCTTTTTTCGGTTCTCCTTGCTAAGGTCGATCTTTTCCCATCCTTTTTCTGTGGTAGCCCCTCGCATCTGGAACGCAAAAGCACAGCTCATGGGCTACGCTGGGTAGTTGTGTAAATTGGTGCAGACGGTAATTTAATAAAGAAAAGTCTCTACTTTGGTCATGGTCTTCAGTCAGTCTTCCGTATCCAAGTCAGCGATTTCCTGTATTCTTTTACAGTCATCCTACAAAGCTGAGGATGGAAAATGAATCATCGCTGTGGAAACCTACTAGAGGGTTTGGGGAAGGATAGCATTCCCTTAAAACATTACAGGATAGCAATTAACTTAATTGCTTTTATATTTCATTGAGATACTTTCCGTTTCTTCCTCACTACAGGCATATAATTACATAATATATGGTATAATATCTGTTCTGCTGAAGCCATGATGCTTCATTGGGACCCGATTTTTATCTACGGTACTTAAAACTGGTTTATATAATAGAACTGGCTATTGTTCTACGGACATACCTAAATGCGAAGAATACTGTATGAAATATGCCTGGCCGCTGAGCTGAGAATTGTAGGTCAAACTACATAGTGCACCTAACTAACATGTCAAAAAGAAACCAAAAAGTTAAATAAATGGGCCATTTATTGCAAGATGATCAAAAGGCAGAATTGCGCAGCCTAACCTTTACAAAATCCCCGCTTGCTTTAATAGCGCTGTATCTGCTAGAAAGAAACCTCGGGACTTCCATTCATGTACTTCACTAGAGGTTGGCTCTTTTGTAATCTCTATCTTATTCTTAAATAGGAAAGGCATTGTTTGCTTTTGTGGATGTACATAAATGGATGCTTCCTGCAGTGACTGTCACGGACTCGGGAATCTTTCATACCCCTGAATTAAATTCTATCCGTGCAGCATATCTTTGGCTTTGTT
Organism: Charadrius vociferus; assembly: GCF_000708025.1. Taxonomy (NCBI): domain Eukaryota; kingdom Metazoa; phylum Chordata; class Aves; order Charadriiformes; family Charadriidae; genus Charadrius; species Charadrius vociferus. The sequence goes on from NW_009647688.1 coordinate 1,810,690, forward strand.
GGGTAACGCTTTGCAGTGTGAAACATGTGAAGTTTCACAGTGAATATGGCGTTTTTATTGTCATATACTGTAAGCTTTTCACCAGTGTCTTTGCACCTTATGAATATTTTCAGCATTTTTTGTTTAAAAGAATCTTACGTTTGGGTAATACATAATTACATAAGGGTATAAATTGCATAATGCTCCGAGTACTTTGCAGAGCTGTTATCATAAATACTCAGAAACGTTTTTTTCATCAATAAAGAAATCCTCTGTGTGTGTGTGTGTGTGTATGAGTTTTCCAACTGCAGAAACATCGCATGTACCTGCAGAGTAGAAAAAGGCTGGTGAAGGCTCCGGAACCGTTGCCCTTGCGTGTTTCGGTCTGCAGCTGAACGTGCTATTAAGCCAATCCAGGCACGCCAGGCACAAGGTTTGATGAGACCTATTGAACACGGAATTTTCACAGTGGAACTGTGCGAATTTATTTAGCACAAGCATCTCTTTAACTATGAAACTCTGAATAACTGTCTGGCCTCTGCTGTAACATCTGCACCTACGGAATGTGACGGATAAAGTCAGGAATATTAACCGGAATACAGAATACAACAGGAACGGCTCCGCCTGAATTCAGTCGTGGCTTTAGCTTCCCCAAGTGCTTTGGTGGCAGAACGTGGTCAGTTGCTTCCCAGCTATGAGGGGTTTGTTAATGCCGTTGGGGGATGCTGGAGGAGGCGTTGTCCCACGTATGAGCCACAGTAGAGTCTCTTCACTGGGCTCAGCGGTAGTCACAGAAAGTGACGCTGTTAAATAGAAAGGGTTGACAAAATTCTTACGAAACAGCTACGGCTGAGTAATCCCTGCTGTGATGATTTGTTCAAAATAGTGAACACATAACGTGCCTATTTTTGGCACTTTGTTACAATATCGGGGAGGCTCTTCCCTGTGTTTTCGGTGGGGAGTGCTGTGAATGGCAGCAGAGGGACAGACGGTGCTGTGCCGTGGCGAGGATGGGCAAGCGGTGCTCTGGGCATCAGTGGACTACCTGACTGCATGGAGCAATTCATACATCTGTAAGCAAAGATGGTCACTGCTGCAGTGAAAACAGAAGCACCAAAGCCTGCGACGGGCAACGTGAGCGTGTGTCCTGAAGAGCATCCCCTTAGCACGACTCCTGACTGCGGCGTGTGGGCAGGCACGTAGAGAGTCTTGTTCAGATGTATCGTAGGTACAAACCTCATCGGTAGTGGTCCTTATACTCTCATCTTGAAGTTGCTCTGTAGCAGCATTCGCTAAAATTTCTCTTGAAGTTCTGTAGATTTTATAGATCCCCACCCCATCACTCTGAAACATTGGAAGTTTTCAGTTAGAATGACTCTGTGTGTAAAGTTTGGGCCAAATGTGCGTACACGCGCCGCGGGAGGCTGTGGTTTGGGTGTCCGTGGTCGCTCTCGGAAGGCAGGTTTCCCCCCGGACGCGGTGCCGGGCTGGAGATAGCAGGAGGGGGTCGCAGCCCGCACCGCCAGCAGTGCCGGGTGTCTGGGCGGGCACCGCCGCTCCGCGTCACACGGGGGATTTTACCTTTATCTGGAGACGCTTGGGTTATAGTTTTGTTTCCCTGCAAAGTTGTTGCAGTTTTCCTCAGAAGATTTTTCTCCTTCCCCCGCCTTTGAAGATGCGGCAGTTTTTCACCTCACAGTATTCAGGTAAAGCACTCCCTAGGAAAAGTCATTTTAAGGAGACTTTTATCTTCTTATCTATGGCATGGGGAAAGGCGAAGGAAGCTACCGCAGAAAGCTAAGTAAAATGAAAATAATGATACAAATGGAAAAAACCAAGTCTTTGGGTTTATGATAAATGTTCTTGGTCAAAAGAAGCGTTACAGGATTTTTTCAGTGACACCGTTTTGTTTCTGGAAATGTGGAAAAACGCCCAAAGGTTCCGCATCGCTGACGACCGTGCGGTTCTGCTAATTGTAACCACGCTGTCTGCGCTGTGAGTGCCCCGACGAAGCTGAAGCCGTTTAAGTGATTTCTCTGAGGCCGCTGGACCTCCCTGTGATGGTAATCACTTTTTGCTTGCTACGGCCTGTGCTGGATCCGGAGCAGTGACCCGTAGGTGACAGGCTCCGTACCCCGCTGCCAGTCCCCCAAGTTGCCCAGTTTTGGCCCGTTTTTCTCCTCTGTGAGCAGCCGCTTCTGCCGCTGGAGCTACTGAGCGAAGCAGGCAGTGGGGAGATCCCCCTGTGGCTCGCAGTTCCGCTTGGGTTCAGTGCTCGGGATCACAACAGAAGTGAGCGTGTCGAACTGAAAGGGTCTTTCTGCTTTTCTTAAATGTTCTCCGTGATATAAATGTTACCGAAGTGCTGTGTATTCCAATTAAACTCAAACAGCAGCTCTAGCATGGAGCAACTGCTGTGCGCTCGCAGGATAAATCAGCTTTCCTACTGAGCTCCACGGCATCGTTAGAAAAGGAAAATCCATTTTGGCGACCTCCATAAAAAGCATATGCATTTTCTTTCTGCCTATCTTGCTTAGTCCTTCTGGTGTCGTTCTTATTTTTCATGGATACTGAATCCCTATGGCTCTGGGGGGGGTCAAAATCCTTTTAATTTCAGAGATCCTTAAACAGTAGTGTCATGTGTGGACCATCTTTTGCAGGCAGGTGTCGGACCAAGCTGGGCTTATCACCTTGGAGCTTTCGGTCCACTCCACCCCCCCGTGGGATGTTGCACAAGTCACTTCTTCCTGCGAATGGGAATTGTGATTCTTTTGCTGTTTGACTCTTTTTCTGCCTCAGGGGCAAAATCTTTGCGCCGGAGATATTTTGTTGAGTCTTTAACGCACACCTGATACACTGAGTCCTGAACTGGATTCCATCTGGGGAGGACTGTCATGGAGCTGGACCAAATCTCGTTCGTTGTCACCATTTCTGTTGTTTCTGTCTGGGCCATAACTGCACCTGAACCCATGGAATTTGACTCATTTATGAGTAGAGAAACATCCATTTTGAGTATCCAAGTACATAGAAACGTCTGCAAAGTTAAGCCCCCGGTGGACCTCCCAGTATATCCCGGCTGTCATCGGTGGTAGCTCTGTTAGTCACATTTTAAGACAAAAGACATTTTTCCACACTTAGCGGAGCAACCCAATGCTGCTGTTTCTCCTGTGGTGCATCAACAAAACGCACTTTTTGCTTGCCCAGGTACAAATACCCGCGTTACCCTCGCTGGGTCTCTTTTTGCCTCTTGCTACTCCGCTGTGGGTAGAAACGACCGTAGCGAGGCATATTAAAAACTGACACTGGCCCTGCGACGCTTCGGCCACTAGTACTGTCATAGCCAAAAGGCTCAGCCGGCCAACGGTGCCCTTCTGAGGGCTCCAACCTCACCCGAAAGAGAACAGATTTAATTAAAGCTATTATGGAAGTAGCACTGCATAATGATTTACCCTGAGTGAGAGCCAAAGCCTTATTTGTTGGAGATTAATATAACTTCATATGTTCGAAAGGCTATAGTTCTGTGTTAAACGTAATAACTGAAATTTCGTGTCCGCAAGCCTTGTTGTTCCAGCGTAACATGAAAACCAGCTCTGTATTTACTCAGACCATTTCTGTTGTTTGAATCACCTTATGGATACGTGAAAGGAAGTCTGATGAAATGAATTATAGATACAAAAAATAGCAAGAGTAACACGTATTTCAGATTTTTATACTGTATAAGAGGAGTCTTGGGAGTTCAGCCTGACAAAAAAAATTCCCCCCTTTTTTTTGCCTGCTTCTCCCCCCC
>NW_009647688.1:1814466-1839183 GCF_000708025.1 Charadrius vociferus
TTGAGATGAGGACAAAGAAAGACAGTAAAAAGTAGCTTTCCCCATGCAGACTAGGAAGGATTGCGACGCAGCAGGATGCCCTGTGCTTTGCAGAACGTGGGTAGCAATCAATAATAACGAAATTTTAAAGGTACATCCTTTTACAAACACATCAGCGGGACAGTAATCTGGAGGACGGGTGTGCAGCTTTGCAATAGGAGGAAAAATTCTGAAGTATCCATTAGCTCACACTAATTGCCAGATTATTTCCCCTGAAGTACACGGGTATCGTAAGAAATGCGCAGTGTTCCAGTGGACTGAAAGAGGAAGCTCCTGAAGCGCTACCAGCTAAGAGAGGGGAATAGGAACGCACTTCGGAAAATGGACATCTTCTGGTATATATTTTTTCACATGTACCTTATTTATTCGCTTTACAGATGGTCATAATGGCTGTACCCGAAGTAGTAAGGACTCAGCAAAATTGTGCCTTCCCAAGAAACGTAGGAAAATAAATGGACGTAAAAGCTTTCTAAAGTCTACTCAGAGGAAGAGTCAATATTACACAATTAAAACCATTTTCATTTGCTGTCACATGTGATGAATTAAGAAGCAGCAATATCTTTGAATTGTTGATTCAGTTGGTGTTTTATGCATCTCACGGTGATTTCTGCTAACTACATTTTTCTCTAGATTTCACGTTCTCTTGATAAAATGGGCTGGTTCTGTTTAAGAAAAGCATAGATTTGCATCTCCCTGAAACAGAAGGAAAAGGTACCCGAAGATTTTGTGTGAATGTAATTAGCCTTAAAGTAGAATTCCTTTATTGATATGTAGTTGCGAGTCTCTGTGTTGTATTTTCTGGAAGTAACAGGGAAAAGGGAACAAAGCCAACATGAGACAGAAATGCGAAAGCAAAGAACTCTGTGGTATGATTAATGTTCGAAGAAGAGCTGTTGGATAATGGCGTTGAGCTGATTATAAGCATGTCTAAGGAAGTAATTTTTCTCTTTAAGGTATGCATCACCTTGGATTTCAAATGAGATTTGTTTTATTTTTTGCTGATGTCTTGCTTGTTAAACAGAGTGCTCTTCTGAAAGGAAGAAATACTTGAAAAAATATTTTAAGAGTTGCTTTATTGAAATGCATTTAAATACTGCTGAAAGATTTTTTTTTTTATTAGAAATATATGAATGTTTAGTCAGAAATCCCTAGCTACGTTTTAGATTTAAACTCCCAAAGTAAACTCTTCGTGGTTTGAGTGAAAAGAATCCAGTCTCCAAAAGCATCTGGTTCTGTCCCTCAGACACGCCGACCTTCGTCCTTCGGCAGACAGAAGGATTTCCCAGCAGTTTTTCTGGAGTTTGGTACCTAATCCTTTCATTCCCAAAGTTCCTGGTAGTAGAACTTAGGTGGCCTATTTAACGACCTGTTGGATATACCTCCAGATGCACGTCATTATTTCTGGCTTTTGAAGAGGTACGCTTTTGCACGGAACTTCGCTAAACTTGTTTTAACATAAGTGTCTCCTTTACAGACTGTTCGCTATTGGTACTCTTTCTGGAGCACCAGGACTTTCAGGCACAATCAAAAGATGGGGCCATTCTCCGCAGACCTTGCTGTCTAAGAGGACACTTGGAGACAATGGAAACAATGGAAAACAATCACTCTCATACTTTTTGCTCCCAAACTAAAAGAGAAATTAACTCATGATAAAGCTTGACAGTGTTTCCAAAGCTTGAGCTATTCTGTTTAAGGCTGATATTTTTCATTGTCCTCTACCGTAACGTCTGCAGAAACGCTGTGTGAAATAGGAACAGTCAGCTTGCAAATGCCGTGTCAGCCCGGTTTCATGGGTGGCATCTGTATAGCGGGAGGTCACGCTGGGGCGGAATGGGAGAAGACATCCCGAGCTGGTTTCCCGTTTCCTTTGAAGCGCAGCACAGCCCGCGGCTGCCGGAGCTACACACAACGCCCGAGAACGCAGAGGTGACGAGACTCGGACGCTTCTGCTTTGGAGAATTAAATGCCATAATTAACTGCGGGTGTTTGGCCATAGGCCGTGTGTTACTGACTGTCTGTACTCCTACTGTATCCCTTTATTAATAGGAAAAAGTAAACTTTTCTTCAGGTATTTCCCTGGTTAAGGAACAGTTACAAGAACAAGGATTGCAAAGTCACAAAATTCAAGTGCTAAATGTGGATGCTTTTGCATGGTTGAAATAATTAGAGCTGAAGAGAGGGCTTCCTTCTTAGCGAGGCTGTCAGCTTTACAAAATCATGTCAATATTGTTCTGGCAGAAGCAAGATATCTTTATAAATTCAGAATGTTTCTTTATTTCAATTTTTTTGCACAACTCATCATTACAGGCTTTTGAAATGAAGAATTATTTTTATTGGGGAAAACTGAAACATTTTGTTTAAGACTGAGAAGGATATTTTGGTGTCTTCTGATTTTGTCTGAAATTCTTCTGGTAAAACAGACACAATTTTGCAAAGCATTTCACTTTTCACTATGTATTATTTTTCCAGTGCTTTAGTGAATAATTCATATTGAAATAGGTGGAATGAGATGCGCTAGAAAAAGTTTGCATGGGCAGACTGTGTAGTAGTGGTGGTAATTGTGTCTGAATAATTGATAAAATACCATTTAAGTTGCTTCCCCTGCTTCTGCTGGTTGCAAATACATTGTGCTATAGGCACCATATTCACGCTTAATTAAACCGATAGAGGCAAAGTGATTTTTATTTTTTTTTTTCTTAATTAAAATACAATATATACCTCAGTGCCTAACGTGGCAATAAGTTAAAATGTCGGCATTAACTGCTGAGTGCCGTTGCGGAGCCCTCCGGCCGCGGCTCAGTGACGGGGCTCACGAGCCGTCAGCCTTTACCGTTCTCTCGCTGCTGACCGGCTGTGTTCAAACCTTTGCATTTTGTTGAATGGCCAAAGTCTGAATTCCAGCAGAGTTGTGGTAACATTTACGATTACTAAATTGTAGATTATTTTTCGTAGCGTTAACACTGTATATTTTACCTATAGACGTAGAGTCTATTCTAGAGATTTCAGAGCAAGGACGAGGTTTTCTTAACCTCGTGGCAGATGTGTGTATGTGCTTCTAATCACCATTCACGGTGTGAAATAGCTCCGTGCAGTATTTCTCTGTTGTGCCTGCCCTTGCCCGCAGCACACCGGCAGTGCGCCTGCCCGCGGTCGCGGGGTGGGCTGGCTGCTCTCACCTGCCCTCACCCCTCTTAGGCTTTTGGGTGCAGCAACTTAGATAGGAGCTTCAACTGATGTCCTAAAGTGAGGACTTCAGTTCAGAGCTGGTATTTAACCCCCTGCTCTGCCCAGGAGAATTCACTGTGTAACAGCAAAGTGCAGATTCAGCAAGCCACTGAAGTTGTTAGCTTTGTTGCTCATTGACTGCATAGTTTTCTGCTATTTTCCTGTCTTTGGTAAGCGTTTGCGTTATGTAGGGCTGTGTCCATGCCATCTACCAACAAGTGCGTTGGGCTGCGTAAAATTTAAGCGGTGAAAAGCCAAGAATAGGTAGGGCTTCCTGGGCGATTGCCACGTACAGCGCTTACTGTTGTGAGTACCCGGTCTCGGGTTTTGCATGTTGAGATGGTTCTTGAAGATGGTTCTTCTTTTTAAACTTAAAAAGTCTTTACTTTTGATAATTTTAAAACAGTGTTTCTGCCTTCTCTTACTAACTTATTCCTTTCGAGGAATTTTCCATAGTTCTTTGACATTAAGTCATTTATAATTATCCTATTTACTAGGGCTCTGTAATCTTAAATGTCTATTAACATGTAGTCGCTGCAAGGCAACCTTAGTGCATTAGATCTCAAAAGAGATTTGCCTGCTATTAAATACCTATTACAAGGGTGGATGTCCTTTCATTAAAGCACAGAGGAAAAAATTAGTTTGCTAGTATTTAGAAAAATGTTCATAATAGGTTGACACGCTCCCATTTTGGAGTCAACAAGAAATGGAAAGAATCCTATTTACCTCAAGGTCACAGAATAGAGCCCCTTCAGAAGGGCTGTGTTGCCGAAGTGCAATGCCGAACCACTTGTGCTTTTTAAATGCATGAGGTTTGAAAGGTAGAATTGTCTAATGTGTTTTGCAGTTCCCCATTAATATGCATTATCGTCGAAAAATAGTTTAGTTTATTTTTCACCAGTGAAGCTGGAACTGGGTGAGCCTGGGCAAGCTGACTTCTGAAACGGGTGTCAGAAAATCCCGTGAATTTAAAGTATCCCTCTTCAGAAGATCCCGTGAGTTTGGGTCTCTCTCTCCGGGCCGTGTGCCAGCGGGCGCTCTGCTGACCCTCAGGCCCTCGTCCCTGTAGTTAGCCTTGCAGAAACGCTGGAATGCCCGTGTGCGATGGGGCACACCGGCTTCAGAGACCGTCCCAACAGTTAGAATGCAGGCTGGCAGCTGGGTTTGGAGATTTTCCATTTTACATTTGTATCTCTTGATTTATATGAGTTCATGACTGAATCTTCAGACTTCGTAGATGCCGAAACAGCACGGGCAGTAACGGTAGTGCTGGGCTGGCTTAGCGGTGGGTTCGGCTGGGGCTGGTTAAGTCTGGAAGAAGACAATGGACCATCTTGGAAGGATAAAAGGCAGAGGGAGAAGAATCAACGAAATAATTTATTTTTGAAATTAAGGCTGCTGGATAAAGGCGCGATTGTCAGCTCGTCAAGTAGATATCGCTGAGCAGCTTTGACTGCCCGGGGGGCCCTGGGGACGCGGGGCAGAAGCAGAGCCCCGAGGTCCCTCCCTGGGCATCTTCTGGCCGGGCTGGCGCTGCCCGTTCTCCAGAGTCACGCGGGCTTGGGCAGTGCCAAATCCAGACCTGTTCCTCCCTGAAACTCTCGCTTCCTTGGCGCTGACAGGAGACCAGCAAGCAGCTCAGATGGCTGTAGGGCAGTGAAGGAAATCCAATATATGTTTTTATAACACTTTCATTATTTCACAGTGGAGAGCCTTTTTCTTTTACATAAACAGTGGGTGACAAATTCAGGAGCTGAAGTTCAGCGGCGCTGAGACAGCTCATGTAAATCTCTTTTGTGTTACCGTTTCCACATTTATTCGGAAAAATAAAACGTACCTGTATTGATGTACATGTATATTCTTTATCCTTCACGCTGTTACTTTGTCTTCTTTCATTATACGTTGGGTGCACATTTGGTGCTTTTATTCTGATCAAAACTGTGTTATAAATAACTCCACCTACTTATCTGTCCAGGAGTGAATAAGCAGCACCCTGACATCATTAGTCATCTTTTAGTGGGAAAGAGAGATTTGAAGGTCAGTGACAGAGATATTATTGGGTTATCCAGAAACCGACGGCACTTTGCAAGTCTGCTCAGAGATCTGAAATGATGCAATTTCAGTAGGAGGGATTAATTGTCAAAACTTTGAAAGTATATGAAAATATAATTAATCGCAGGATTTTTCAGCTCTGTGTATATTGCCAGGAGAAATCTGTGTGTGTGTGTGTGCGTGCGGTATGAATAATTTGCCAACATTCAGATCTGTAGGAGGTCAAAAGAATTGAGACGTTGTGTTGCGGTACGTCCTTCTGCATTGTGATCTGACCTACTCAGCCCCTTTCAGTCGCATGTTGGTCTTGTTCTGGCTTTATAAAAAGAGATAAGAACATTGTTTTTCTTTACCTACCCTATTCTGTCTGAGCCTTCCTCTTAAAATATATCCCTGACAACTGTCCCATTTGTCATGCTTTGAAAAGAAGGTGGTTATGGCTTCACAACCACACTCTGTGCCATTGGAAAATAAAAAGATACTGCTCTGAAAAATGTTGAAAGAAATCTTCCTTTTCAAAAAGCAGAAGAAATTGTCTGGCTGGGATTAAACAAGGGCAGGAAGTGAAGCATTTGTTTGTTTTATGAAGTCTGGTGAATTTTGATAATGAGTCCTTTAAAATATATGATATTGAAGTTTTTCTAATTCCAGACAGATAAGAAATAATAGTTACATATTTCAGCTTCAAAGACAAAAGTAACCTTTTGTCACCTAGTTTAACAATCTTAGTAAAATGTCTTAGAAGAATATGAAATGTTATTTAAATAATAAAAAAGCACCATCTTTGAATAGCAGGGTTTTTTTAATTGCCATAATCAAAGTCCAAACACATTTCCCTGCTTGCTTTAAATAGATTCTCTAAATGACAGGTTTTTCCTTAATGAGGAGGAGAACAAAGGGAACTCTGAGCGTGTCGGTGTGACTTCAGTGTGACGAAAGTTCTGACTCCTGACAGCCCCCACTAGGAAAACAGGAAAACTAGAAGGGGTTTAATTAATATGTATCAATGAATTGCTAGTTTGCATTTTAAAATATAAACATTGTCTTTATATTGGCAGTTGAATATAGGTTTTAAATAGCAAAAAAAGCTGAAGAAATCTTATGCTGTAGGTCACGTAATGTAGCTTGTTAAGTCACACTTATTTTTGATACATAATACAAAATACCTTTTAAAATTGGGCATTCTGGTTGAGTTTACTAATCTTTTCTGTGAATTTTATGAGTGATAAATAGCTTAGAATAATGACACAATTGATGGAGTTTTTGGAGATTAAGTCTTGTTCTAGTACTAAAATCCGTGCTTTGAGAAGGGGAGACCCCTCACAAATTGGTTAATAAGCACCAGCACTTAGTGTTACTTAAATTCACGTGATCGAGTTAACTGATGTGTAATCATACTTAATAGGAAAGGAGGAGATAATCCCATGCTTAACAGTGACTGGATTTTCTACAACTGACTAAACCTCAAGAATATGTTCTACGGGTGGTTCTTTGTAGACAGCATTGGAGGTTTGAATAAAAGAGAGAACTTTGGTATTAATGACAACCAAGCCATAATTCAGGTAATATACAAAATTTTACAGCAGGGATAGACATGTCTCTATAATATTGCATCTTGGAGTGACTTTAGGGAGCCCTGTTTGTTTTCTAAGGAATCACCAGGGGAGGTTTAGGATGGAAATTAGGAAGAATTTCTTCACCGAGAGCGTAGTCCAGCACTGGCACAGGCTGCCCAGGGCGGTGGTGGAGTCGCCATCCCTGGAGGGATGTAGAAGATGTGTAGACGTGGTGCTGAGGGACATGGGTTAGTGGTGGGCTGGGCAGTGCTGGGTTGATGGTTGGACTCGATGATCGTAAAGGTGCATTCCAACCTAGAGGATTCTGTAATTCTATATTTGCTTTCAGAAATCGCTGGGTTCTGTAAGACTTAATAGGAAGGCTTAAAATCCTTATGCTACTAAGACAATTTTAGGTACCCGTCTGGTGTGGTGACAGCAGCGCAGTGACCCTGCTGCGGCGTCTCCCGTGCCTTCATGGGGAGCTGCGCCGCTGCCAGAGCTGCGTGCTGAGCGCCGGCGGGTGTCCGGCACCGTTCGTGTCGGGAGGGGTGATGGGGGAACTCGGGGAGGGACGATGGACTTTTCCACCTTAATACCGCTATTCTTATTGTAGCTTTCCCCGAAATTCCCTGTAGCTGAAAAGTGCACAGATGCCGGGTGAGAGAAGAAGAGGCACCAGGGTGGAGCGGGGAGTGAGGGGGCAGCGAGAGGAACTGGGGAGACACGGCCTCGGCTGCTGGGACGGCGGTCTGCAGCCACGGATTCGATTCGGAGAGGGGTGCCCTGCCCAGGAGACGGGGCCCTGCTGTCTCCAGCCAGGAAGGAATGTTTGCCCTCCTGTAAGCTTTTTGCTATTTTGTCAAATTGTACTTATTTTTGACAGCCACAGACTGCACCAAGAATAATTACAGTTTTTAAGCAATTATTGTGATTGCGTACTACGGCTGATGATATCAGTTTAATTGGAGAGAAAATGGCCACCAGTTTTTGAATGGCAGGAATTTTTTTGTTTTGTTTTCTTTTGCCATCCGTAGAGCTACGAATCGCAAAAACATATGGATAGAGTCGTGGCTGTGATGTGAAACGTAAACGAGGCAGAGGGCTGGGGAACGTCTCCCTCCAGCCCACCCCTCCAGTGGCATCTGCTGGAAAGGTTACTGTGCAGAAGCGGTTTGGTAAGAATTTCCTCCCTTCGGCTCCCTCTTCTCTCAGCAGCATCTGGTGCAAGCACGAACTGCAATACGAAACTGGGTTCATTATTAAAACAAGAGATTATAATTTCCACGTCATTCTCTCTATTCCCCACCACCCCCTTCCCACTGTTTGATAATAATCTCGTCTCATAATGAAATTCATGAGGCCGCAACAACAAAGGAGCTCATGGAAGAGAACAGGAGCTTGTCAGATGGTATAGATTTGCATACTAATGAAGATTATGATGTTATTAATATTACAAAAACACGGTAGTATCCAAACGCCACTGAAAGGGGGAATGATAGATCACGATTAAACTCCAAAACCAAATTAAAGAATGTATTTTGCAATATAGCTACACCTTGCAACTGCTGAAGACAGAAGTAAGCCCAGTTCTTGTAACTGAATTATTTTGATTTGTGTGTTGTTTCAAGAAGGTTAATAAACGTGGACTTGCAATATGTTTTATTGTCTGTACTTTATTGGAAAAAAGGACTCAGAACTTCAATTTTCTTTCAAGCTACAAAGGCTGATCACAAAAAGCACAATGGGTTGGAGTTCATAGGACTGACGTTCAGAGCGCTGTGCCTTTGACTTCCAAGCGGGAGGTTAAGACAAGGAGGCTTATCCATCATTGGGGTTGTATTCCTGTCTTTGCTACAGGATTCTTGACTTAACTTTGGACAACCTTACGATATTTCCCTTTGCTTGCTTGTTCAGTAAGATAGATTCATAGACTGCACTGAGATCAAGAAAAGAAGGGCAAAGCAGAAGCTCACATAGTGGCTTTCCACATTCCACATCTTCCGAACAGTTAAAGGTCTTGGTTTGCTCCAAAAAGAGCACTTGGCATTTGCCAAGTCTCATGTCAAATGACAATTTGAGCAGCAGTTTTCTGGGCTTGATTCCCTCGTCTTTCTGCTTTGCACGACAATGATGCCTGTGCAGAGACACGGGGTGCTCTCAGAGCGAGGTGGTGGTGGTTTTGTATCTACTGGGCATAAACAGAAATGAGTCCTTGAGTGCAGGACAGTAGACACCCTCGCTAGCAGTGGATTTGCCTTTCAGTTACAATATGGAACGGCGAGGCTACCTGTGTTCCGTGCAGCACTATGATTTTCCAGCATATTTTCTGTTGCAGTTCAGCGAATTGAAAGTGTCTTGGTGAAGAAGGAGGTGAGGAGGACCGGGTTCTTGGAACGTTTGGCTGCTATGAGAGGCTTGTTCTGTTGCTCCAACGACACAAGGGATAAACTCAGTGTAAGAGAAGCCTCTGTCAGTCATAAAAAGCTGGAGGGTCTCATTGCTTGGGTGTGACCGAAGGCAGTGATGTGTTTGGGAAGATTTCGGTCACTCTTAGGGACCATGATAGACGTGAGTGAAATTTAGTGTTTATCAGCATTTGTGAGCCTAACAAAGCAATTTCTGCTTTTCTGTTACACCGTGTAACTCATCGGGGTCATTTTGCCCAAGTTAAAGTAGTCCAAGCCTTAAATATAAGTCAAGAACGACGCTTTGGCAATGAATCTTGATCAGGGCAAATCGCACCCACCCGCAGCCCGTCGCACTGGCGCAGTTTTGACGCGGTCCGTGTGGGCGCGATGCGCACCCACAGGTCTGCAAACCACGGGTGCCAACAAGCCCGGCGCCCCACCGCCGCCGCTCTGAAGGGTTTGCGCGTGTTCCTGACCCTTCTGGGGGAGAGGTGGGGTACGGGCAGCCCTTCCGTGCGGCACCGCTGCTCAGCCCCTCGCAGGGCTGTAGGATGGACACAGAGGAGCAGAGAAGGGGAGGTGGCAGCGGGGACCATCCGCAGAGGACTCCGCTCTCCTGCTCCGCTGCCTGGGGAGCACCCAGCCCACAGCCGGCTCCGGGCAGGGAACGAGGACGGGTCCGTTACGCAAATGAGGAGAGCCATGGATTCACGGTCAAATATTTCTAAGTGTCTCTGTTTATAAAATTTTGCCTTAGGCAGATATTTCTTTCGGATTCAGTTTTAAATAATGAAAAATTTTAGTGTGTTTCACATTAGAAACAGCTTAATTCTTTTTAGGGATTGTGAAATAAAGTGTTTTCATAATATTGTCCCACGTTTAGCAGTCTTTGTAAAACCTTGAAAGGTTTCCAGTATCCCTTTCCTTTTTCTCACTATAACAAAAGGTTTTCACTTCACTGTTAATGTGGATTAATAAATCTGCATTAAATAAAACATGTAGGAAAGTGACAGCTCTGACAGCCTAAATTGTACTCATTTGTGATGTCTTCTTTCAGAGGGATTGATGAGTGAGCAACAGTTCCTTGTAGTGCTGCTTTATCTGATCAGAAACGTTTTAAACTGGAGGGAGCTGGTGCAGCGCGGTAGCCTGGGAAGCAACGCCGCCTTCTTTAGTCTCCCCCCCTTCGGCGCAGGAGTCTTCCCCAGAGCCTGCCCCATCCCAGACCGCAAGGTCTTAGCAGGACCTCTGACAGACCGACTCTGCTCTGGCTGCGAGGGACACGTCTCCAAACCCTCCTCCTTCAGCTGTGCTCTTCCCTCAGGCTCCCTTTGCATTTTTCCTTCACCACAGTTGTTCATAAGGGTCTTTCAGTGGTGAGAGGAACCCCTTGTGAGGCTGTCACAACCTGCATGGTCAACTACCGCGTGTCTGAGCACAGCTGTCAGCTTCTCTCCGAACCCGGAGCTCACTGTGGGAGCCAGACTGACCTGGTCCCGGGTGGTGGGAGCGAGGAATTACGTCCCATCACAAGCTAAGGCAGTTGTGCTGCCCTCGATGGGTATTGCAGAGGGGCTGTGTTACATCCTTGGACTGAGGCACAAAGACTCGGGTGAGAGGACTGAGACCAGAGCAATGAGCTCTGCTGGCAAAGGGACCGATCTGTGTAAAACTGTCATTGCAAGTTTGAGAGTGGTTTGTAATTTGTACTTCTCTATTAAACAGTGCCAATCACTTGATGTGAAGCAAATTCAGAGAAATGTTCAGGTTCCTCTTAGTGCCCCTTGAACCCCGGTTCTTCAGACTTACTCATAAAACAACACTTTGGATTGCCAAATATTCTGACTACGAGGTAGAAGCCGCTGTACTTCCATGTCTGACTTTTACTGCTTATAAAAACAATGGCAAATAGAAGTTTCATACAGTTTTGACTAAGGCTGTAGTTCTCTCTGACTTCCCCAGCACTGACAATGATCCAGGGCCGATTTGCCACGATCTGCATTAGTGGCCTTTAGACAAAGCACAGCGGTAGCCTGGCATTTCACAGCACACTAATTGCATGACAGCATCATTTAATGGAAGTCTTGGTAAAACTGGAGAGGAAAGAGCTCTCTCACAGCTTTCACTGTGTTCAATAAGACCTATTTTTATCATCTTTTCCAAGGAACCTACTGGCTGTTTTGCAAAAGTTGTACTTTTAACTATTTTTGGTTTGTTTTTTTCTTCCGTGCGGCACAGTGACTCTCTCGGTGCGGGGAGCTGGGGTGTTTGCCAAAGCCACAGTTCTCCTCCCTTCTCCCCCCAGGTCTGTTAACACCAGTTCATGCTATTTCTGTGTTTCTGGGGGTCTGGACCTGGGCCAAAATGTTGGTTCAGTGTGTGTCTGTATGGTTCACTCCTACATTCAGATACTGAGGTCAGTCTTAGTTGTGGTTTAAGTAGCCTGTTAACATCACTGGGATTTAGATGGTTGCTGGGGCCGAAGCTTCCTTTTTTTCCCTTCTCTTCTTCCCCTGAAATCACGTGAGTTATGAAGACATTGCTTTATGCAACAGAAATGAATCCATTATCTGCGAGAGAACCAGTTTCTACAAAACTTAACTCTTGGGGTCAGAAGCACTTCACTTTCTTCTTCCAAACAGAAATGTCAATACAATGCAATTTTCAGTTCTCTTGAACTGGTGCATAGCTTTGAATGAGCTCATAGCAGGAAGCGCTACAATAACCTCCATTCGCTGTTGTTGCAGCCCACACTGTTTTTCATCCAAGGCACACATGCCATTGACCAGATCGGAGCTATTGCTTCATCCATATGAAACATCATCTACACGGAATGAATGCATTTGCCCCACTAACAGTGAAGTCTGATTTTTCTCTGATATGTCAAGCTGCTTTGCAGAATTCGGAGACGGTTATTTCTGATCTAACAGAGACAAGGGGAAGAAAATTGGCTCCTAGAAATATCTGCTTATCCTTAATCTTTGTGGTAGTCTCTCATGGAGGTATGATAGGCCAGGGCAACCTGATTTAACTTTGAAGCCTGCTCTGCTTTGAGCAGGCGGTTGCGCTGGAGACCTCCAGAGGTGCCTTACAACCTGTATTTTTCTGTGATTCCGTGACGCCCTTGCAGTTTAGCAGGTCATCACATTTCTACTATGTTCATATTTCATACTGCTTAATGCTACCTTTCACAGCTCCACTGTAAAACACCTTACCTTCCTTTGGAAACATAGAATCAGAGAGTCAGTTCGGTTGGAAAAGACCTTTAAGACCATCAAGTCCAACCGTTAACCCAGCACTGCCAAATCCACCACTAAACCATGTCCCTCAGCACCACATCTGCCTGTCTTTTAACTACCCTCAGCGATGGCAACTCAACCGCTTCCCTGGGCAGCCTGTGCCAGTGCTTGACAGCCCTTTCGGTTCCTCATCAGACTTGTTCTCCAGACCCCTCACCAGCTCCGTTGCCCTTCTCTGGACACGCTCCGGCCCCTCAATGTCCTTCTTGTCGTGAGGGGCCCAACACTGAACACAGCCCTCGAGGTGGGGCCTCACCACTGCCGAGGACGAGGGGACGGTCACTGCCCCAGTCCTGCTGGCCACACTGTTCCTGGTACAGGCCAGGATGCTGTTGGCCTTCTTGGCCACCTGGGCACACCGCTGGCTCATACCCAGCCGGCTGTCAACCAACCCCCCCCAGGTCCATCTCCACCGGGCAGCTTTCCAGCCACTCTGCCCCATGCCCGTAGTGTCCATGGGGTTGGCATGACCCAAGGGAAGGACCCGGCACTTGGCCTTGGTGAACCTCACACCATTGGCCTCGGCCCATCGGTCCAGCCTGTCCAGGCCCCTCTGCAGAGCCTTACGACTCTCAAGCAGATAAACAGTCCTCCCCAACTTGGTGTCATCTATAAATTTACTGAGGGTGCACTCGATCCCCTCGTCCAGGTCATTGATTAAGATATTAAGCAGAACTGGCCCTAGTACGTTAAGGTCTCTGTTGTCCTTCCAATGATGCCCAAAAGAATTAGAAAGGGATTTTATTAATTACATTTAACAGTATTTTGAGCAGAGCTACAAGACGTGGCTGGGCTTAGGGAGTTGGTGGGTGTTGGTGGGAACAGGTGAATACAGGAGAGTATTCCAAAGAGAAACATAAGTTGGATCCTAGTGCTTAAGAGATGATTGCTCTGAAGCTGTGCTTCCTTACGCATTTCGGTGTGACCATGATTTAAATTACCTGTCTGCTGTTTCCCTTCTGCAAGAATTTTGCCTATAAATGGTGCCTAAAGCCATGTTCTGCAGAGCCAAAATTTTGCTATTTGAGGTTCAATTGATTTCCCCTTCAGCTTAAGGGGAAAGCTCCAGGACACCAAACATCAATACTGTGACATTGCAGGTGCTGGGCAGCTGATGTTAAATGCATTGCACGTTCGGATCTTTTCCTGTGGCTTTCCCTTTGCTCAGATGCCTTTTGCAATCTCCGAGTTCTTTTTCCCATCACAGCCTCATTCCTCTTGTAGTTCTTTTTATTGTGTAAAGATCTTTTTTTAATTTTTTTTTTCTTCCTAAGGGTTTTCTGCACTTGGTATCATTATTATGTGTCTGTTTTAAGTCTCTCTTGCTTCCTAAAACAATTACCTCATCATTTCAGATCTACTTGTATATTAACAGCTAATCAGCTTTTCACCCTCTGGTCTTCATGCCCTTCTTCACACAGTTCCTGACCCCTTTATCAGCGCGCCTCCCCTATTTTGTTCACAATTTAATTTTTGCATCATTCTGTCCTCTTTCATCTCTCCGTGCTATGCATATTTCAGTCCAGATTCCCTCCTAGCCAATTAACTTTGTTCCATTTCCTCTGCCTTTTGAAGGAGCTTCACCAATGCAAGAGCTCCCGTCCAGGATTCCCGTTCCTGGTACGTAAGCCCGGTCCCTCACCCAAGCGCATGGTGTGGCTTAGCTGGCCGGAGTGGCACAGACGTTAGCCCGAGGTGAGGTACAGCGGTGCCAGTGCCAAACAGCTCTGTGGGGTGATGAGGAGCCGTGTTACCTCTTGCCGGCATGGTCAGAGATGAGATGGGAACGGCGTTCCCACGAGCATTTCCTTGAACACCACAGCCAGCCTCGCCAGGGACATCTCCAACGCACTAACAGTATTAAGGAACCGGACCACACAGCTAACAATATTTCGATAAGAATTTTCCCGGAAAAAGCCTTTGTTTTACTTGTGGAGGACTTAATGTCTGAGGGGTTTGGGTCTGAGATAGGAAAAAGAAGTAACTCCAAATTTCCATGCGAGTTGGCAGAAGTGTAACAGAGGAGTTTGTCAGTCCTCTGCAGCACCGACGACAGCCGAAGGGCGACGGCCAGTGTGCGACAGGAGTCCGTGGCCTGTGCCGGGCGGTGCGACCCCCTGCATCTAGACTGGAATGCCTGCTGAGCATCTCCTTTCTCTGAGAGATCACCTGGAATTTCCTATAGCCCTCTGCCTTCCCACCGCCTTTGGGACGTTCAGAGTATGGGTGTGAACTCTGCAGCCTGAATCTCTCTCTAATGCCTTTAAGCATCTTTCATTTTGGGTTCTCCAGCTTCTTCTCCTGGTAATTCGGGGAATGACTTTAGGAATAGCATAAGAAACTGCAGATCCCAATATTCTAAAATAGTTATTCAGGAGGATTTCGTGAGAGAATCACATATAATTCCTGTAAGTTCATGGAAAAATGTCATAACTGTGTTTTTCTCCCTAACCAGAGTCCCAGTCACACAAAAAATCCTGTAAGCTCCCTCTGATACTCCAGTAGTGCTTTTAACTTGAATTCCCTGCATCTGAAGTTGCTACAACTTGGTTAATTACTGTTGTGGCCATTTATGAGGATTCAGTTGGTGCTGACAGTCTTCCAACGCCTTCTGGAATTTTTCCTGTCAGCCTGGAGAGGACAGAGCAGCTCTCCTGGAATTCACTACAAATTGCCCATAAAACAGAGGTCCTGAAGAAAGATCCCCACGGGTCTTTTAATGTCCTGTACAGCTAAATCCTCTTTTGAATCTGAAGTGAATTTGTCCCCTATTGAAAATATCATTAGTTAAAACTGAGTTTAGCGTCTTCACTGTTTGCATTGCTCTGACGCACAGTTGAAAAACCGAACTGTGGAGACCAGCAGAAAAGCCCTGTTTCTGACTGGGGTTTTTAAGAAGGTTCATTAAAAATCAAAATAAGTCACAGGACCCAATTTTTCTCTTGGGCCTCATCAAAACCAGCAACCATCAAAACCAAACACTAACTTCGCTAAGGCAGACATCGTACGTGAATGTTACACGTAACATTAATCAGTGTTATTCTGGTGTATGATCAGCAGTGTAATTCCTGACTTACAGCAGCAGACGCACACAGAATTGATCTGAACGCATTTTGTAACTTTCTCATTCTGCACGCGGGTTTTTTGCCATTCGTGCAACCCTTTTTCACCTGGGAAATAATTTTTATACAACTTGTGGTTAAGGCTGTGTGGTTTAGCGTGAGCGTAAACAGAATAATTACCAAAGCGATTCATTTCCCTCCGTTAGCGTAATAGACTTCTAAATGGACTCAAAGGAAATTAGGGAGTTACATACTGAAAAGAAATGACCGTGTAACATACTGCAGTCAGTACAGAGATTACCTATTTTTAATTAATGTTAAACCCATGAAAGAAGGCTGTGTTTTCTTTTCACGTGGAGTTAAAAAACAAAACCCCACAAAAGCCCCCCGCCCATTTTCATCCTGTATACCGGTGTGATTTTCTGCCAGCTGGATTATCGGATTTCATCTATGCACATTAGCAGCCAAAATGTTGAATTAAATTTTTAAAAGTGCTGAAACAACACTGTGAAACATATGCCTTCATCTCGCAAAATCTGCTTTATGTCTCCCGTCTGCAGGGCCCAAAGAGCTCACTCACTAGGTTCCTCTCAGCCGTGCCGGGAGGGGAAATGTGCGGCCGACAGTGACGGGGCAAACTAAACTCAATGACGAAATTCCCATTGGTTTCCAAGGAGCAGGATTGAGCTTTTAACTTTCCAAAAATGCCAGTGGATTCGTAGGGTCTGATTTTGTATGAACAGTCGCTGAGTGTCTGGTTCTTGTGTACCATGTATTGTGAGGGGGATGAAAGGAGATCTCGATGGCGTGCTAACAGATTTGTTCGTGCCTCTAAATAATTAGGTGCATAGCTGGGTCTTGTCCTCGCCTTTGATATCCCTTCTTCCAAACTGCTTCGCAGCAAATGTAGGCTACGTTTGAAAAATCAGTTCTGTGATGTCTCTATGTAGCTGAAAAGATGATGGGACGTTTGGACGATGCGGTAACCTTGCTGGGATTCAGAGCCATGGCTGCGGAGGGGCCGTGCACAGGCACAGCGGCACACCACGGCTTGAGGAGAGCACATCCCGCTGACCCCTCGGAGGCGGCAGTCACTCGGGTCATGCGATGTTCCATTCTCATCAGCACTTTTAATTCAAACTGCTGTAGGAATTTTTCAGGTAAGAAGTTTTGGACCTCATTTTCATCAGTAGTAGAATTCCAGGTCTTTAAAGCGTAAGTCTGTGACATACAATTTTTAGATTTCATTTTTAAAAGATTTCATATTTATTTACTTCCCATTTCCAAGTTGATTCTTGATCACACACAGAAACTTTGTATGTTGCCTTCTGGCAGTTCTTGAAAGGATTTTTTTCATAGCAATTAGGCATGCACCATTTTCTTTTAAAGTTTTTTCTAAGAATAACTAGAAAGCAATTCAATCAAAGCGTCTTTTGTGCGTGCATAAATGGCTCGCGTATATCGTGATGCTTAAAGTTCTGAGAAAATAAATTTGGTTTTGTGTCAGAGTAGGCAGCGCAGCAGGATTTTAATGTGATCATAATTTAGTGTAGTATCCAGCAACAGGACCATAATTAAAGAATATTAGTTCAATATTTGGACTGGTGAACAATTGCAAAGACGGGAAGAAAATATTCTAGGTTATATAGGAGCATAGGTGAAAAGAACACTCAGTAAAATACTCCTCTTTTACTGGTGGAACAGCAAAACAGTTCCCATGCAGTGTTTTCGGTGTTTTCCTCTGCTTGAGAGAATATCAGGCTTCCTCTGCGTACGGAGCAACATGAAGATGTTAGGAAATTTATAAAAAGAAAGAGGAAAAAGGGAACACGATTTGAGTGAACTCAACACGGGCTTCCTAGGTCACAGAGCAATGTATTTTAGCATACAACTAGGCAGGGGCTGTGTACCGGGCATGTTTTCCGTAGTGCCTGTGCCCCACAGATAGCCCAGCTCTGACCGGACGCCTTCGCCTGCCCCTGTGCTGACAGCGTCCCCTCTGCAGCGCCCAGCTGGGAACGCACCTGAAATCCTGGCTTAGGCAGGGCAGGTATGTGCTCAGGAATAACGCGGTGGTTTTTGTAAAGGCAGACTGGCCTTCCTGAACCCTCGGCAATGCTGTCCTCCGGTTCCCGGCAGGATCCTGGCGTCCCATTTTTAAAAGGCACGCACAAAACAGTGCTTTGAAGTCAGGATCTAAATGGGTCGTCGTCCTAGTGATTTGTTTGACTTGCATCTTTTTGAAGGCAAAAGGAAGACGGGTGGTGTCTTTTTGGTTTGGACTAAACACAATTAATATCGCTATGCTATTAAAGTTAGTAGGAGAAGGGTATAACATTAAATGAGAAGGGTGTGATGGGCTGCCCTGGGGGCAGAGGCGAGAGTGTCGGTCAACTGTGGCACCAGAAGGGGGATAAGAGGAAAAAGGGAAAGCTGCGCACAAAAGAACTCTCCCCCCTCCCCGCGCCGTACACAACAATTAGATCAAAGACCGCGATAAGCACGAGCTTGATGAAATTTAAAGTCGGCAGTGCTGCCTATTTGGGTAATGAGGTGTCACCAGAGCGCAGATCACAAAATGTAACTACAAAAGAAAGACGCCTGCCAGGCGTTGTTAAACCTTTGCTTTTGACTGCCGTCTGAAGATTCGCCCGAATCCTTTGTGCAATGAAAATTTTAAACAATGTGATTAACCTTAACTATGTCATTAATGTAACACTGGGTTTGAAACGGTGCTGTGCAGTCTGGGCCGCACCCTCTCTGTTAGTCTGGTATCGGTAATTGATGAGTGTGTGTAATAACAGGCAAAAAGATGCACTTTCATCGGCTGGGTACCACCTGCACGCACACGCGGGCACAACAGAGTCCTGCTAGAGAAGCGTTCACATCCTAAACCGCACAAAGGAATAGGAGAGAATAGATACAGATTCTAGTTGTTACCTGCTACGCTAAAATTTAAGGTCATTCAAACTTTATATGTAACTTAGGCATCAATAGTAGTGCCGTGTCATACATAATCAAGACTGTAACTACCCACAGAGTATAATCAAATGGGCCATACAATAACTCTACCAACGTTAATGAGTGCTTTTCTGTTGATTCAATTTGAGTCAGCATGGGATGCAAGTATTGCTTTAATTTTGTGATGACTTATTTAAATAATCAGAATGCTCTTATACCTGCTTCCATTGAATAAATGCCAGAGCCGTTCTGGGTGAACCTGCTTTATTTCATTCTGGATATTTGCCTGAAGTTACTACACATGGAATGCCTCCTCAGAGCATCTCCTCGCTTGTGGTCTTCCACAGTTCTCAACTGCTGCTTCAAATGAAATCTGCTTATTTGTGTTTCTACTTGCGTGTGTTTACCCTGGTGCTGACAACAGACTAAGCCCTGGGAAGATGCGAACACACCCTTGTATTACACATCACCGTTTGAGAAATCTCAGTGACTTAAAGAGAAGGGGGATTTTCCCCCAACCGCATAGTTGGAAAACTGAAGCATAAAGACACAGGTTTTACCTGAAACCACCAATTTACAACTCTGCTCAGCCAGGGGGAGAACCCTACCCCCACGTCTGCAATGTACCTCCCGGGCAATCATATGCCAATCTTCTTTTACCATTTTATTGCCATAATTCCATTTGATATCCAGTGTTCCTCAGACGTTTGAGAAACTTGGGTCTTAAGTCTTACAGACTCGATGAAATACGCCGGTTCTTACTGGATTGAATTATTTCACTAGAAGCGTATCTCAGGGTTTGGTTAAAGGCTGTGATATTTCTTGTGCACGGTTTCTGCAGCAGGGTGTTACGACGTGGTGGAACTGCGTGATATGACTATCTAAAGTGTTAGAGAAAGACAGGAGGCTGTGAAGTTCTGCAGAGCTTGTTGTGCAGAGGCCGTCCCTCCGCCAAACACACGATTGCTCTGAGGCAAACTGATCAAAGAGTTCGCCCTGTGTTTCCGACCGTCCCATCTGCCAGCAAACAGCATTCAGGCAAAATATCGAAGCTCCTTAGTTTTATTTTATCAGCCAATTTTTGGCACCTAGAAATTAAACTGCTTTTGAAAATATCCTTCATCATCTTTCCCCGAGATTTTGATTAAGTGATGACTGGTTTATCTGAAGTGTTGCCCTTCACATTAACCTTTCTGTGTCTGCATGATGAGTGCAACTTGATTTGGGTAATGTTATTTTTCAGTCCATCTGTGGTATATTTTCCTCGGGGATTGCTATGCATTTACTCCCCCCTCCCGCTCTTCATAATAAGAATTATGCCTAATTTCCCACAGAGTGCTACAGATTTATATAAAACTCACGACCCTGTGTGCAAGCTTGTGAAATTAAGCTGGTCCTCTGGTTTGTACTTTCAAGTGGATACTTATCCTTTGCCAAATAAGAGGAGTTCTGTAAGGTTTTAAACAACCCTGTGAAAGGTTTACTTAAGGTATTGAACTCTGCATGGGACTGTAAATGGTCACTCCTTAATGTTACGGTTTATTTGTCTTAGGGCAGTTTTATCAATAACCTGATCATTTTTTCTTTGTCATCTGTTTTTATTTCTCCTTTGCCTACTTCCATATTTTGGGGGCATTAACTAAGTAATGAGGATAGAGTTATTTTACTTGTCTCCAGCCAGGTTTTGAAATTGTCTCACGACCACTATATCTGAGTGCCAGTTTGAAACAATGAATTGGTGACAAGTCAGGCAGGGAGGGTAGTGGCCAGGCCCAAATTACAGGCAGATCTGGTTTTAATTTAAAGAATCACTGTGCTTCAATGGCCACATTGATCTGGTACCTCAATGTACAGCAAAATATGAACAAACTTCATTATCTAGTTGCAGAATGTTTTAGTATCTAGAAAATGCCGTACTTCGTAACAACCCTTTAAGGAGGAAACACAAAACTCCCTGATAGTAATGGTCTTTAAAGTATAGCTGGAAATAAATTAACTGTCCTCTTCAGTATACTAATTGGTGTTCATATATTTATTCTCAATAGTGTCTTGACTATTTCGAGCTATCGATAAACATTGCATTTATATTTACATTTCAGTGAAGAATGTTCTTGTTGCTGAAGTTCATTTACTATGGATTGCGCAAGATCCTTCTTTTGCACAGTCTTCCTCTGCTAGTTGACTATCTGAATTAACTGGTTTAAATGGTTTTCTGGTTCCACTTCCCCTCAAGTAGCCTCATGATAATTCAAAGCTACCTTGCATTTATCCGCCTGGTCCTATTATACACGCTCTACTAGAAAGCCGGCCAGTGCCAAAGATTCGGCCGTATCTGCTTTATGACGCTCTGCTTTCAAAGATGTATAAAATCAAGTGTTAGTCCAAACTGCTTCAATTAATGCAGGAAAAACAAAAAAGAAAGAAAGAAAAGAGGATATCTTTAAAGAACAGATACATCCTCAGTGAAAGTAAATACTGTCTGTAACGCTTTGCGTTCCGTTGCAGGTTTGTATGTTGTGCACTTGAGGAAGAAGCATTTATTTAAAGTTCTGAGGTAAACAGACCATTTTAGCCTGGAAAAGGAAAAGCAGGAAATAAACAAACATGAGCAAAGTCTGTCTAAACTGCCGCTTCATGCTAATAACCTGAAAAGTGCAGAACTTGTGCTGGTAATTGAGTCGAAACAGGCAGGTCATCCTGGGGAGCGCAATGCCACATTTCAATCACTGCTCAAGAGGCCGGATTGCTAAAACTGCTCTGAAGGTCTCTTGTGATCTTCTGTTGAGAGGTTGAGAATCAAAACTGCAGAGAAGTTAAGAAGGGAAAGGAGAAAAGAAGCAAAACCCGAAAAAAGTAGATTCAGAGGCTCTGACTTCAGGTATTTTTCGAGATTTAGCTTTACAAGAATGTTTTAAAAAATAGTCGTCAGTGGCCAAAGACTTGCTGAAATCAGCCTACCTGTCCCCAAATGAAAACAAAGACTTAGAAGCTAAATTTTGGGCTGCTAATTTTGAACGCGTGGCCCTGATCTCCAGAGAGATGTTAGGAGATGCTATATTTAGCAAATGGCTTCGGTGATCTCATGTTACCCACAATTCTTAACGCCAAAACCTTTTGTTTATTCTGAAGGTGCTGCAGTTGCTTGTCTGAGCTAGTCTGATTGTCCAATTAAAAGGTGATTTCTTGCTGTTCAATCTGTCTGTTGGTATAATTTTTTTCATCACAATTAGCCGTTCACAATGGCAATCAGTTGATTTGAATTTTATAGCACTGGCAGGGTCGTGACTGTCTCCGAGACAAACTTCCCACTCATTCCTCTTCCAGTATGAGAGCTCATATCACCTCTGAATTCCTTCCAAAATAGCAGGATATAATGCATTGACTTTACCGCAGTATACATAATACAATAAATCAGGAGCAACAGTTAATGAAAACGTACTGTAAGGTACATAACTATATGAAAAAAATGATAGGGGTATTTTTAGGTATATAAACTAATTATTGTGATTTCACTTTCCCTGTGCTATCTCTTCTTCCCAGCCAGGGTAATGATCTGTCTTATCACTAAAGTGCCTCTACTAAATCTTTTGAAATGTCAAAAGAGAACTAATATTTACATCGGAATAATAACTACAATTACTTACCCACTTTCCAATTCATTTGGAGTCAATTATTCTTTAGTACTAAGAGAAATAGAGCCTCACTGTAATACTGGAATGAGTTTAATTAATCCTTTTTCACATACAGCAGGCTGATAAATGAAATTCAGCCTGTAATTTAAGAGCTTGGGGAAATAGTATGATATTAAGGGTGCTTTGAGTGATTGACAGTTTAATTTATTACAAAGAGCAGTAGTTTGTCTTACCTTGGAGTTCATTTCAGTTTTGCAATTAATGATTTCAGCTGGGGAGATCATCGTTCCAGGAAGGCTTTCCAAACAAAATTTTTATGGACTTCTTGGCATCACCTATCAACTACTACACACACTTGTAACCCTTGATTTTGTAAAAATGACTGGTAAAGAACACAATGTGTAATTCCAGAAGCGGTGCTGAAAAGTTCATAGGAGCTGGAGAATATGATATATTTGTCTGGTAGAATTTCCCACAAGTTGATATCATATTTTCATCAGGAAGGAGAAAGGGTAATTGGATTTAAATGTCAAGATGTTCCTTCTGTAGGTTTGAAGGCACACATCTATTTTCTCAGCTATGGTTTTTGCTTGTGATTACGAAAACTGCACCCACTTGTCACTGAAGATGACAGTCAAGAATTCTCTAGGAGTGAGTTAAATGCTGAACCATAACCTGAAGGTTTGACACAAGCAACATAACACCACTGGTGCAGACAAGAAATAAATTATCCCATTGGATTTGGTAGATTGTATGTGAAATAGAGATTTTACTAAGAAGCAACCCAGATAAACCCAAGAAAGATTAATCCGGCGACACATTTCTAATTCGGGAAAATACAGATCCAACTGTCCCAGAGGCGAGGACAGAGTGGCGCGCAGGAGGAAACCACTGCCCGGTTCGGTTTCCTATCCCCCACATTTTTCTAGATATTTAGAAGCAAATAGAACGAAATGTTCCTAGAACGTCAGTTACTCCCGAGATTGGCACTTGTGGGTCTGTTTAAAATAGAAACAGAAAGGGGTTTTCGTAACCGATACAGAAATGTGCGGGTAGCTCTCGATACAGCTCCCTTGGCAGCAATTCTGCTCCACGCGTTTGACCTTTACTGCTGCTCAGTAGGTGTGGGCTTCTCCCGGCTCCCGCTGAACTCAAAAATAGCTTCAGCGGCACAGTTAATGCTAATTGCCATTTAGTAAAATTGGGCAAGTAAGAACTGTCATCTTCCTTCAGCGTCTGTAGTGGGAAAGGGTGTCTGGGCTACGTCTCGTTTTTTCTAGAATCTGTTTGAATTGGAGGAGACGCCCAGGGGGCTTCTCTCGGGCGGCTGAGGTGCAGGAGAACCTCCGTAAAGGGCGTCTTCTGCGCGTGGTGGGTTCATACTCCTGTTGTGTGCCGTGTTCAGCTGTATCTGCTTACATGTGTGACAATACCTCGTGTGAGTAAGGATGGCATCATTTCAGTTGCTCACCTGTGTGTGCTGCTTGTTTCAACGATGCTAAATATGCTTAAAATAGACTTGTCTTGCCAGAACTGCATTTTACGAGAACTGTTCTCTGTATATTTTTTCATTTTCCCCTTTTATAGCTCAGTTCTTTTAAGAGGATGCTTGTAATGCTGTAGGAAATGCACAGCTCATGGATACTGTGTGATACTGAGGTAATTTTTGTGCATCTCCACTCTGTTAATGAATATGCAGTATCTTTGCTTTCTCTTATTCTCTTCTTTTTCACCCCTATTCCGGAGTGGTGTCTCAAAGACCCAGCAGCGTTGAAGGCTGCTTTACTCGGAGTACTTCGGTGTGTAAGACTGTACCTTGGTTTAAGAAGGAGAGAGCGCTGAGCGTCAGGGACAGAGCTGGGGGCTGCGATCGCCCCTTGGGTCACCTCAGGAGGGTTCAGAAGGAAGAGGGATGGCGGCTGTGCAGGCCGCGCGCTAACTAGTCCAAGATGAGGCAGAGGTCTGATAAAGCGAGGGAAAAGAAGCCCTGACCACCAGAGTTCAGTACGGCACTGGTCTGTGTTTCCTAATTGGTTTCTAACCGATTTCTACTTCTGCTTTACCTCACAAGCGAAGAGCCTTTTGGAACCTGGTGGTGGTGGTAGAGCTCAGAAACCGTGTTCCAACCTGACTGGTGTGCTACACAGTGCATTTGTGACGACTCCCCGGCGGTCAGTTACATCTCCAGAAGGTCTTGCATGGACCTTAGTTGTCCGCTGTCAGAAGAGCTGGGCTTAGAGACTGCGTTTGGGCTGAAGACCTCAGCCTTTGTTCAGACGCTGGCGGCCAAACCCGTTGGCACAAGGAGAAGAGACAGAAACCAGCAGTTACTGACACAAAACAAGGCAATTCTGTGGGGCTTGCTCAGATTTCTGAAAACATAACCCCTATACTGCTCTTCCCAAGTAGTTCATTCAGCTGAGTGCAGGCAAAACGTCTATCCATTCACAGGTTAGAAACAGCTCTTTCCCGAGCGATCG
>NW_009647688.1:1839255-1857310 GCF_000708025.1 Charadrius vociferus
TTAGAAACCTCTCTTTCCCGAGCGATGGCAGTCCGGGGGATTCGTGCAGCTTTCCTGGCTTCCCGCGCGCTCCACAGCTCCACGGAAAGCAGGCGGGAGAGCGGGAGCGCGCTCTGGGGCTGGGGCAGACGTGCAGGGCTCCTCACGGAGAAGGGGAGAGTAAAAAGTTTTGACATTCCACTGATCTCCAGTGCAGCGGGTGACTTAGAGGCGCCTGGAGAGTGTTTCTCCCCTCCCTCCTCCGGCTCCCTCCCAAGTTCCTGTAGTGTTGAGGTACCAAAGCTGCTCTGCCTGAAAGTCTAATTTGACAGTTACGAATTTCTAAATAACTTGAAGTTTGTGGGTTACTTAATGAAAGCAATTCATAAGAGATCGCGGGGTTGGGAGCAAGAGCTATCAAATAACCGGCTGTTGGTGATGCTGTTTATGATGGTGCTGTCTTATGCTTTCGCAGCGCCTTCCAGTTCCCGCGTCCTCGGCAATGAGATGCGCTCGGCATCACTGAAATTCAGTGGGTGGACAGTAATAATGAGATGATAGATGACGTGTGGTAGGGTAAGTGTGTGGCCATAATTATTACCAAAGGCACAAGTGCAGATCCCCGTTCTTACAGATAGCTCTAAACGAGCTTTCTTATCTGTGCATCACAAGCATGGCTTCCTTCAGACAATGGATAATCAGCAGATTTTAGTCATTTTTATCTACTGCTGAGAAGCTACAATCCTTTTTTTACACAGTTTTACCAGTGTATGTGGATTACAGCAACTAAATTAAAAAATATTACTTTATTTTTGTATTTTACCATCACTGCATATCAACACTTTACAGTCCCATGTATATCATTACTCACTGGGCTGTCATTTAAATGCTTTTTTTATACCTACCCTTGAATAGCAAGACAAATTGTTGCTTGTACATTTGACTTTGAATTCCTAAATGGATGGGAGCTTCAGGGTGTGGTGTGTTGCTGTTGCTTTGTGTTTGGGTTTTGTTTTTATTTTGTTTTGCTTTTTAAATCTATGAATGCCAAGGAAATTAAACCTCTCCTTTTCTGTCAGTTTGGGCTGACTGGTGTACCTGGCAAGGCTCCTTCTGCACATCACCAGGCAGTTTAGTACCATGTGTCACAGGCACTTAATCCAGTCCCTCAAGCAATTTTTTAAAATTCCACCAGTTATATGCAGGCAATACAAATTACTGTCGTGCCCTGACTCATCACTGGCCCTCTGTAGTTTGATTTGGGACACCCAGTAGATGTGACAGAGTTACAACTTCATTCGTCACTATTTCTGTGGTAGTCAGTTAAGAAGGAATATCAGGAGTTACGGTTTTGAAGAACAACCAGCCAGTTTAAATGGACTTAGAACATTAAATGCTCATCCACTCATTAAAGGCATGAGGAAATCCTGCGGATTCCTTTTTTCCGTGGCATTTCTTTTTCCAACCAGAGCTAAGAACCGTATCGGCACGCGGCTGGGCAGAACCCAAAGAGGGAACTCGTGCAAGCGCTGGCCCTCGCCGAGGGGAGCGCTCCCGCCTGCCGCGAAGGGAGTTCCGTGAGACGGTCAGGGAAGCGGAGCTATATTTTAAACTAGTTAGTGGCATATTAGTAAGATTTTCAAAGAACTTGAGGCCATGCATGATCTGAACATAGTATAGGTTCCTACCACGGGAGAGCGGGGCAGGACGGGAGGATGCTGCCATCCGCCCCCAGACACAGGCACAGCCCCACTGACCACGGATAGAGGAGGAGGGCGCCAAAGACATCAGTAGAAATCAGTCACTATTTTTAAAGCTGCGGGATCTTACTAGTTTTTTTCTTTTTTTTCCCCCAGTGCACGCCGACTGCAAAAAGGGACTGCACGGCCCAGGGAGGAGGTCCAGGAGGTCATCCCTCTTTGATACTCTCCTAATTTCAAAAAGCTTTGTAAAGCGTCACGTGGCAGGCCTAGAGGCAAGCTGAAATCTAGTGTGTATAAAAGCTTTTTTAGGCTTAAAAAGTTTAGGAATAGCAGCTCTTGAGAGGATGAGGTATGCCTCTGTGATGCCTGACAGATGTCTACCTAACCCGCGCCTATAAAGACTTACAGGGTTTCCATAACCTCTCTTAGCCGCTTGTTCAGTTATAATTACTGTTTGATGTATAGAGTTTTTCCCAGCCTAAGTCCTTTTCACTGAAAATTAAGCCAATTATGTCTTGTCCTCTCCCCAGCAGACACAGAGAATAATTCATCAAACTCCTTCTTAGTAAGAGCCTTTTACATTAAGATGATTCGTATCATGTCCTCTTCTGATCCTCTCTTTTCTTCATGGGAAAAAAAAAAAAAGAAAGCGGAATCTTTAATTTTCCTCCATTTTTC
The DNA here is from genome assembly GCF_000708025.1 of Charadrius vociferus. Taxonomy (NCBI): domain Eukaryota; kingdom Metazoa; phylum Chordata; class Aves; order Charadriiformes; family Charadriidae; genus Charadrius; species Charadrius vociferus. The sequence goes on from NW_009647688.1 coordinate 1,841,616, forward strand.
CCAAAGCGTTTAGCATTCCTACCGACTTCCTTGAAACTCCCTGTTGTGATGTGCTTGCTCTGGCAGGGTGTGCCTAGAAGCCAAAACGGTTACCGTCTCCTCAGACTCCCGCTCTTCGGCATGCCTGGTCCCAGCACTCAAACAAGAGTCTCGTGAGCGTCTCGTGTGCTTGGTCAGATCTGCGAGTATATGGTCCCCTTACAGCCACTGTGGGACATTTCCTTAGCTACACATAAAAAATCCTGAATTAAGATGATCTTCACTTCTATAACTGGTCTTTAAAAGAGTATCTTACTGTGAAATTTTGTTTTGGTTTGCTTTGGGTTTGATTTTGTTGATTTTTATTTTTTTTTTTTAAAGTTCATTCCCTCTCTATTTTATGAAATGTTCAGAGAGAGAAAATGCAGTAAGCTGAAGACGGGAATAGTGTTGAGGAACAAAGGAAATTCCCTCAAAGTACATTTTGTGCAGGGTCAGGTAGAAAATATTCTTGCTCTCTGTCACTGCTTCTTCCTGCTCTCCGTAGCACTCAGGCGCCAGCGGTGGGCTCTGTACCGTGCGGTATGTAGATGTTCTACACGGTCAATAATTTATGAAGCTGGCAATTCTTAAACGATTAAATTTTCAACAACGATAGCAGGTTCCTTCTCTGCTCTTGTAATTACTATCCCACTGAATCGTTATATATCAACAAATGCTGAAATAAATATTTCAAAACATTTTTTCTAATTGTTGTGACCCACGTTTTGACTGACAACCTGTTAACACCGGGGCTGCACTAAGAGCATTCCATCGTTTGCATTTAGGATATTAATCATCTTTAGTGATGATGGCTTGCTGTAATTCCCAAGTGGCAGAACTATTCTTTGTGCTCTGACATCATTTGTAAATTATGGAGATAATGATTTACTTGAAGAGAATCACATTATGTAATGGGGCAGGCCGTGGTAGGTATAAAATCCCACCAAATAAAGTGGAAATTCAATGTGGTAATGAGGTCACTTGAGATTACTGTTTTCTAGAGCACTGCTGATGTAATTCCCAAACTAGAGACAAGATTTGGCTCCATCTTTATACTTGTCCATGGTTGTCATATTACGTTGGAAGTGTGATTTTCAGAAACTTGAAGTGTCCACATGACTGTGGTTTTGCACGAGGTTTTGTAAGTGACAAACAGGAAAAAAAAACCATAGAGAAGCTTTTGAAGACCTTTGACTTGAAGCCCTGAAAGTTAGAGAAAATCTGTTTTATGGCTTTGTCCCAGTTCTATCAAATATTTTAAATAAAAATCTCTAGCTTGCAGAGGCTGTCCAGCTTCTAATTTCTGAAGAAAGGAATTTAAATAAGAATTTAATTGCTGAAGAAAAATGTTACCAATTATGTAAAGGAGAGGAAAATGAAATACGACTTATGTTTTATGCAGGAAGGAAACTTCTTATGATATTCTGCAATAATTTAATCTGCAAGAGCTGCTTTGAAGTAGTGCACAACGAGGCGGGGGTGAAGTTGACCCAAGTTCCAGGAGGAGAGCCGTGAGGGACCAGGCGCTGAGCGCTGCCCTGCGGCAGGGAACGCTCCTGTCCCTCGGGGCGCGCTCTGAAGTAGGTCCTGCGTTCTGCAGGGGGGATCTTTCTATTTTCTCAAGCTTCCTGTCCACATTACAATAACAAACAGGAAAGGCAATGTCTTGTATAAGGCTGTGACTGAATAAGCGTTAAATCCCGGTCAGTGGCAAACCCCTGTCGCTGGGTTTTTAGGCTGGATGGACCGCTGTGGATTACTCTCGCCTTTTTGTTCCCAGTGAATCCCGGAAATTGTGAGTTGATTTTTTTTTTTATTTTTGCAGTGCACGTGGGGGATTCCCACACGGCCTTTCCGTTCCGCAGCCCGGTGCGAAGCAGTGCAGCAGAGCTTCCCCGGGCATCGCTCACCTGAGTGCTCTGCGGAAGAGAATGACCCCCAAACTGGGACCAGGAACTAAACAAATGGAAATAAATCAAATACTGCATTTACATTTCAGCTACCTGATTTTAATTTTGAGGTTTAGGCTTGCTGTCTGAGTAGTGATACTGAATTTGTGACTCTTGTCCATTTGCCGTCCTGCCACTTCTGCTTTATTTGCAGGAGCGTCAGCCCAATTTCTCTAATTCGCTTTATTGTATGGGCAGCATCCGTAACCAGCGACAGCCAAGGCAGCGTCTTTCTCTTACTGGTTTCTCCTTCTCTGAATTGTAAGATTGATTCCTTCCCCCTTCCCATTAACGCACCTTCAGTTTACGAGGCGATGCCCTGGCTATGCTTTAAGCAGCAGCTTGCAGCGTGTCGCCAACCTCAGCTTGTTTATTTATTCAGCTCATTTTAATCTCTGGAGCTGTGATCGTACAGCGCAGCGCAGTTATTTCTTTATCTCTAAATTAAGGCAATTGTGGGGGTGGATTTATGGAGAGGTTTAGTTATATCAGATGAAATTTTTTGTTTGTTTGTTTTGTTGGATGATTCTGAAAGCTGGAGAAGTGTGGATAAAGAAATGAAAACATTTCTTGCCGCATGTGAGGATTGTTAGGACGCCTAATCTCTTATTGGGAAGAAGGATAAGTCTACGGATGAGTTTGCTTATTGCAGAGATGTCAGATAATAAAGGTTGAGACTGAATTTGTTTCTGAACTCTTTGTGAAAATATTATGGTTTACATCCAGCCTCCTTTAGCAACAGTAAATTTCCCATTGTGAAACAAAGGAATTTTGAGATAATATAATACCAAGGTTTTCTTATCAGATATTTAAATATACCAATTACATGCTGTGTTTCCAGCTAAGTCTGTTGTCACCAACTCCATATAAAATAGAAGATGGGTTTGGGTAAAGGCAGATGTTTTCCTTTATAAAATTCTGCCTAATATCAGGAGGATTTGAAATATTTTTCCCTTTGCTTCCCAGCAAATCCCCTTCAGGAAGGGGGCTGCAGTTGCGTCTGACCGGGTGATGGTGTTTTCCCGTGTTCCCCGTTCCAGCTGAGCTGCTGTTGCTGCCTTTGGACGCACTCCGTGTCATGGCGATGGTGAACTGAACTTTATTTGCTGGAAGAAGCCCTGCTGAGGTGTGGGGTGCTGCGGGGCACGCTGACGGCCCCCAGGGTCGGGGGCGGTGACTGAGATGAACAGCACCAACTTGTAAAGCTTTTGCAATGCAATTGTACGTAGTTGTGTATTTGTACACTTCTCTTCCCAGGCGATATATTTAACAGCCTCTGGAACGTATGATGCATTCCAGTGGCGTATCACACGGTTTTGGAAAAGACTTATGTTAGAGCTATCCTCTTTCTCGAAGTCGGTGTGATTTCCTTCCTACTAGTGCATCTCTGCCTCTCTGATTGCCGCTATATTATGTCTGCCAGGGATGACTTGTGCCCCTAAGAACAACTTGTGGTTGGTTTTGGAAGGCATTGAGGTTCAGGATTCCTATCATATTTATATGCTAATGTTTCAAACAGATGAATTCTCCCTCCCTCGTTTTACCTAATGAATGATGACCTTTCTTCTCTGCTTCCCATCTAGTAATATATTTAGACATTAAGTATAAATCTTCTTAGGGAATGAATTGCTTATATATGTTTGCCACATGATATAGCTCTCTCTCGGTATGAGCAAATGTTTTGTTTAAACAGGAAAACAAATTCCCTAGCATCTTTGTTTTCCTTTTTTTATGCACAGAGTTAGGTACTTCAGCAGGGTTATAATAATAATATATAGCTAGTATGCTGTGGTATGAAGACTCTAAGCACATAATGTAGTAGATCTATTATGTGAAGGCATACTTAACTAAAAAAACCCTCATTTGATGCTTGAAACCAAGGGAGTCAGTTCATGTTCTGTTCAAGTACATACTCTTCTTTGCATCCCTCTCTGACTGTTCCCTGGAAAAAAGTACGCTGTGTGGAGCTACGGGGTGTTTGGGTTTTGGTTCTGTGTTGTCGTCCGTTCCCCCCTTTCCCCCCTGAGCCTTCAGCAATCCCACGAAGCCCTTCACATGGGTGCAGAAGCACGTGCATGGTAATGTCCACGTGCGTGGACTACAATTTCAAGTCCACGGTTTTCCCCCCTGATTGTGTTGCCACATTTCCTGTGAACTGTGTCAGCTGAATAGAATGACATACCAGAAGTATCGATTCTCATTCTTCGGGATGAAAACGACTCCGTTACCTTATACAGAACAGTGCGTAGCACCAACAGTAACTATTCAGTTCTTCACAGAAAGCCTTTTTAAATCAGGATAGCGTTTGTCATGTAAGTCGTGTGTTTGTTAAAGGACAGGATATTCCCAGGGTTTTGCTTTAAGGCCTTTGTTAAATGTGGCACGGGCTGAAGGAGAATGTTCAGCGTATACAGGAACCCACTGGGCTGAACGGCCGGGCAGGGAGAGATCATCATACTGATAGACGGGAATAGAGTTTGTGGCGGATTATTAAGCCAACTATTGATCAGCTGTGTCACTGGAGAAGAGGGCACGTTTGAGACAGACGTGACATTTGCGATGAATGCTTTAACGGTGTCCGTTAACATGCCTGAATATTTTATATGTTAGATGCCTGATGGTGAGGGTATTAACGTTAGGATTGAAAGACTTGACCCTGCTGCTGCCCCCTGCAGAACCCCGATGGATGCTGGAAGAGGTTCTGACGTGAGGCTCTGCAGTGAAATACTTTGAAAATTACGCCAAAGAAGGAAAGAGAAACAGGACAAAGAAACAACATCAAGGCCGTGCATTTTGGATTTTAAGAGTAAAGCGGAGCAGCTGTGAGCAAAAGCTCCTTTAAACAAAGACTGACACAAACCTGTAAAATGACCTTTCCCCGGCGCCATGTGGACGGGATCGGTGAATTCAAGAAAAGCTGAGGCGCTGTACGGCAGCTTAATGAGCTCCGTGGAAAGGGCAAACACGAAATTAGAGATGAATTAGTTTGTTGTAACTTAGGTATTTGTCATCTTGTTCAGGAAGGATGTTTTCAATTATTTCCAGCGTAAGAGCTGAGATTAATCAACGGTTTTAGAAGTGAAATGCATGGAGCAGTTTGGAAAAGATCTAATATCTTTTATATTCAGCTGAGACTGAGAGAGGAGAGAGGGAGGTAATGAACGAATGACAGCCTGAGTGGAAGCTCTGGGTGTGCAAAGAAAGGGAAAAAGTGAGATATCTACAGGAGATATTTTTAGAAGTGGCTAAATCACCTCAAATGCAGTTATATAGTGGTGTTTCTGCTTGAAAGGATGAAGTTAAGACTGCTTGATTCATAGAGCATATTAGAGATCTCCTATTTATTTTAACTTCTACTCATCAAAAAGAATCTGTAAAGAGATTCTGTCCAGGTGAGAAAGAATAAAAGATAAGAAAATAACGATTTAACATTTTTGATTTTCCCATTAATGTCTTAAAACTCCCAAGAAATCCCAACTTTGTACTGTTGGCAGAAAGAAGCTACTGATTCCAGAGCCACTGTCAGTAATAATTGTGCGACCGCGGGTGAGTGCACACGTGTGTGTGTGTGTGTGTGTGTGTGTGTGTAAAGGGAGCTCCTGACCTGAAGGCGGTTATTTTTGATGGAGCGGGTGACTCGGTCGGCACTAACAGAGTGGAGCTGTGTAAACATGTTCCTTGCCAAGCCAATTGTGATTACAGCCCCCAGTAATAGGAATTTCAAACACGGGATTAGAGATTCCAGAGTGACTTTAAATGAGAAATAAGTTGGCCAAACTGGTGGAAGCACTGTTGACAGCAGCTACCTTCACAATTATGGGCAACAAAATGGTTTCACAGGTTTCAGAAATAAATAAGGAGTAGGATTTTTTTTTTTTTTTTAAATGTATCTCCTGTAATTTTATGGGCAGTTAACAAGCCTTCCAGTCAGTTTATAAATAAATCCAGAATGAGAGATAAGCGGCTCTTTGCCGATAGTGTGATACCTGCACATGCAGTTTCTCCTTTCTGAAGAGACAAAACAATCGATGTGAGGGTTGTGATGTGCGCGGGGAGCTAACCAAAGAGAAGATTGCAACAGATCCTATTAAAAGGGATATTATCAGACGGCAATTGCTAATGATGTTCTTCAGAGATCAGTCCTGGCTTAAGCCTGCTCGTGGTATCGATTAGTGATGTGTGTGGAAGCAGTAGACGTGTACTGAAATTTGTGGATGGCATGAGCGGAGTGAGGTGCTGCAAGCACTGGAGACCGCAAAATCGCACGCAAAATTAATAGCACAAATTTGGTATTTTTGCACTTTTAGGAGTCAAGCGTAACTTTAGGCTATGAGCATAAAACTTTTGGAAGTACCGGGGGAAGCAAAGGTGTGGTGGGCCGGAGAAGGGCTGGAAGTGCCATGGGGTTCAGCCCTGCCTGGTGGGAGCCGCTCGGCGGCACCGAGGGGCCCTGGCCTGGGCGAGCTGGCCTGGCTTCCCAACGGGCCTGCAGAACTCCCGTTGGTCGTCTATAGAGGTGGAGGATACTGTTTTTCCCTTGACTGGTAATTTTGCTTTTTCTCCTGCTAAGTTAGTAGCTGAAGTGCTTCGAGCTCAACGTCTCTCTGCGTTCTCTCAAGCGGGGCACCCGTTCAGCACTCGCCGGAGCCCTGACACCTCCATCGGGTGGTGGTACCCGTGCCACGCTCCTCTTCGTGGCTTTACATCGCCGAATTACCAATGCATTTCCCGCTTGTTGAAATAGTGCTCTGCATTTTTCAACTCTGAGTCAATGCTGTTCCTTTTTCTTCTAAAGCTCACCCCCTGCCAGAGGTATTTGTTTCCTTCGTGCTCAGGTGTGCTGCAGCTCAGCTATGATACTCCTTGGTGTGTAGGTGAGGATTATTTTTTTTTTCTCACCAGGGTATCAGAGCTGGAAAATCTCCCATATTACAGCAAGATATTTCTTTTGTCTGTGTGGTGGAAGGTGTACAATGCTCATTTTCAAAGTCTGCTATGAGTCTACTTTATGTTAATTTGCCATACGATGCCTTGAGCTGGAGCTTTAGGAAGCAGAGCGTCAGTATTAGATAAAAACCTATTCAGTCTACTTTGACATCAGCTCCCCATGCTGCACAGTGTTCATTTATTTTTAAGCTACAATTTCCTCTGTATTTGTATTAGAGAACAATACTGCGAATGCACAAAGGAATATCACACGCGGGCAGAGATCAAAGTGGCCACCTACCACACTTTAAGAAGAAAGTAAAGGCTTGATTTGAAAGGTGCTAAAGTTAAAATGATGGGATTGGGCACCGTAGTCTGAAATGCACCTGCATCTGTAATTCTTTCATTTTCTATTCAGGAGACCTTCAAGTGGCTGAAAATTCTAATTAATTAATTTTGTACCGTTGCCTTAGGGTACCTATGGTACACCAGGAAGTCTCTAAAAAGTGCGGCATTCTTGTTTGCTTTGCATATGGTTGAAAAAAATTATCTCAGAAAGCAGGTAGTACGTGGTCACATGTCCCACCATTAGCAATTACCATATGATAAGATTTTCTGGAGTTAATTTCCCATCGTAGGAATATTTTTCTCTTCTGTCTCTGTTTTCCTCTCAGAAGTTATTAAAAACCCTAATGGAATGGCAATTAATACAGCCTGTTTGGATTGACATTGGCTAAAATTTCACCGATGCAGTGAAAAGTATTAATTAGGTTCCTGCGGTGGCGGGTTGTGCCATCCTCGGGAGGGGATTGCAGGGGCGTCCCTGGTGGGAGCGCTGCTGACAGAGCCGTCTCTGCTCTCCGCGTCTAAGCAGCACGAAGAACCTTGGCTATTTCTGTGCCCTTTGCCGGGGATGATTCGGGCTCCCGTCTCTGCTCGCTGCAAGGGAAGTGCTGAAAAAAATCCCCACTTTGCTCTTTTAAAACTCGCTTTTCGAAAAACTGCTGCCAAGAAGAGCCCGGTGCTCTGAGGACAAGAGCTTAGATAACCTTACAGGTCTTTCCTTTCTTGAATTTCAAGACGCCTTTGATGTTGTGAAATTTCGTTACCGGGTGCGATAGACCACGCGTTTATGTTGCTGCTCACCAAGTCAGCTCCCGGCCAGGAGAGAACCCCCTCCCGCAGCCCGCGGCGCAGGTTGGCGCTGCGCGCCGGGCACCGCCTGCCCAGGGGCAGGCTGCTAACCAGCCTGGAAATCTCCAGACTCGCTCTGTGGCAGTCAAATTTCTCAAAACCTGAATCATAAAAAGTTGTGAGTGAAACCAAATCATTCTCCTTCAGCTTCACACTCACCACGACACCTCCGGTGTTTGGGTAGCTGCAGATGCACACACATTTGTACAAGTAGAGGTCAGAGTGTTAAAACACTGCCGTGCAAACTGCTGAGCTGCTTCCAGAGCCTGGGGACCCCTGCCGCTGCTGAAGGGTTGATGGATACACAAGGTGAAAGGTGTGTGTGTGAAACGGTCAAAATGAAATGAAATACAACAGCAGATTCTGCTTATTTTCCTGAACGCTGATGAATTTGCCGGTGTCTGTTGCGCGTATTTTATTAATGTGTGCAAATATATAGCCTGAAAAATAGAAGTGATGAAATGAGATGCATTGTAGATGCCTTTCTCAAATAAGGCTTTTATACCCATGTATGGTATATGCTTTCCAACAGAAATAGTGGCTCTTGGCTAAAATTGTGGGGAGGAGCATAGTATTCTGAAGTCTCAAATCTGTGGAAGAAACGAAAAAAATGCGGGTAATCCCTTCTGGGTTCAGTTTGGCTTTTTCACAAGTAATGAGGACCTGGTGCCCTCACGGCCGGGATGGCCCGTAGCCACTCGCTGGGGCGCTCGGGGCACTGCTGTCTGCACCGTGGCTAGGAGGAGGCTCAGGAAGACACGAGAAATGGGGAATTCTGTTGTTTAGCAAGATTATCTCTGGGAAACGCCTCTCTGCGCCCAGCACTGCTCGCTTGGCTCATAAGAACGCGCAAGTCTGAACGCGGTGTAGCGTGGCCTCTGCCCAGAGACAGCTCCCCAGATGTTGGCTTTGGTAAGAGATGGCCCATTCCTAAAGAGATATAAACTGTGAAGTTTCATTATATTTTGGATTTTGGGAGCTCCAGTTGCTGTCCAGTGTTACAAAGCGCTTTTCTGGGGTTGCACATCCACCGCTGCTGTCAACTTTGGTGCAACAGTTTTTTTCAGCTGTTTTGGATCCACAAGTGCTCTGACAAGATGTTATGAACACCACAAGCCATGAGAAAACCTTCGATTAGCATTGCTGCCCTATGAGCCACCGGACACTCCACACCTTACATTAGTTTTGCTGCTTGGGAAACAACTTGTTAATTATTTTTTGTTTTAAAGGACAGAATGTAATTTGAATGTATTTGCTGAATACATTCTGTCTAAACCCACAGGATAACAGTTCAGAGATCTGCAAAGGGCTAAAATTCTTCCCAGTCTTAGTCGCTTGCCATACTATCTGACTTTTTATACTCTGTACTGTGATGCTTGAAATATGTGGATGCTGCACTTTGTTACCTCCAGAAATGTAATTTTCTATTGAGGAATTTTCAGGTGATCTCATCTCTTCGCTGCCGGCTTGGCACATGGTATTTTCTAATATTGTTTTAAGGTTAAATATAATTGATATTTCCTTGTACGTGCTAGGAAAGGGAGCTTGTCAGCAAAACAAGGGAAGGGAGTGCGGCGGGGTTATGGCAAGCAAAGGGATGGGTTGGAACTGGTTTCTGTGCCATACCTATAGTGGATTTTTATTTCTGCAGCCGTAGCTGTGGATGATTTTATTGGCTGCTGTCAGGAAGACTCTGCACCATACCCATCCTTGGGTAACTGCGGCGAGTGAGAGCATTTCCCTAGCACAATGCTAATAAGGTAGCGCTTGAGGGTTTATCATGTGTCAATTTTGGTGTCGATTTGCCATCGGAGCAGGAGCCTGTCAGTGCAGAGCAGTCCCTGTGGGAGGGAGTGCCATCACGTCAGCCGTGATATTTTGATGACATCCACAGGCAGTCTGTCCCTCTAGTGAAACAACACACAATCACACTGTTGACTTACTTCAGATATAAATTCTAAAATATGTTTTAAAGCAAGTCTCATAACAAAGGGCAAAAAGTTCTGCAGCAGTGACAGCGGCGGGAAATGGCAGCGTCAGCCTTGGGACGCGCGGCTCCGGGGTCCTGCCCGCCGCATCCGTCTGCCTGGACCTGCGCTCGGCACAGTGACAGAGACTCCGGCACTGCGAATTCGGGTTGTACGTGGAAGTTGTCATGCAGGGAGCTAGGTCTACCACAAGCACGCCGCATGCCCTCGTTAATAATTGATAACACAGCGTGGCTTAGTTAGTGTATACCGCGTTAAATGACGGAATGGCAATTGAATGCAGACAACAGAGGACAGCTTGGTTGGCCTCAAGAGTCAGAACTCCCCAGATCTATTCCTACCTCTTCCAGGAACTGCAGTTAGCAGTATTTGCTCCCTGGAAAGACGAGCTGCAATACTGCAGAAGCGTTGCCTGCCTCAGCGGAGGTATCGCCTAACACACTCAGGAACTTCAGGCAGTGCAGCAGTCCCCCGAGCCCGAGCCACGGTCCTGTATGCCGTTAAGAGAAAGCAGAGGGTGCGTCAACGGCATCCGGAGGCTGACCGACGCAGGCGGAGGGGCAGGCGGGCTCCTGCCCCATCAACGTTTGCCGAGTGCTTTGGATTCGGTGGACAGAAGCTATTTCAACACAGCAGTGCAAGAAGCTAGGAGTGATGGTGCTAGCCCCTGTCCTGACAGTGTGGACTTGACGTGAGATGTTCACGAACCGCAACTGAAGAAAAGAGAAGTTTATGCCTCCGCCAAGTTCCTGTGCAACAGACTGACTCTGATCAGGCGGCGTTTAAGTGCCAGCGCGACGCCGAGCTCTGTCAGACTGCGTTTGGGAAGTGCCCACAGGTTTTGATTAGAGAGCGCAGTACTCGGGGATATGCCGCAGTTATTAGAAGGGAGTTACTTTCAGTGTCAGCTCTTGAGCGTAAAGCCAAGTGACAGACTAAAAGCCTTCAAAGCAGCTCGTGCTTAATTCCATCTGCCACTAACAGCTTCTTCATTACAAGGAAAAGGAGGGAAGGAAAGACAAAGAGAGCCTCACGTAAGATATCCACGCATTCGCAAGCTTGTTTTCTGCCATATGTGATTGCAGTTATCAGTTTCCATTTATAATCCAGGAATTCACTTAGTGAATGTAATTCCTGTTTTGTTCAATAGGAGCAGTATGAATTGTGATGGAGGATTTATTCTGGTATGTTTTGGCCCAATTTTAAGAGGGCATTTGGAAGCCTGACTCTCGTAATGGATGTTGCACCCATGTTTTCAAGCAGCTGCGCGTGCTGTGACCGGGCGTACTTGGGCACGGGTTGGGTGCAAGAGGGACGGCGCTCTCGGGAAGCGCTCTGGGAACTGAAGGTGAGACGGTGCTGCAGTGGGCATTTATTCGGCATTTCTGTAGTTGTCTGTCTTGGCAATCTCTGAGCTAGTCCAAAATTCTCGGATCCTGCCAATTGCGTTTCACGTCCCGTATTTCTGACTGACAAAAGGTCATAAGAATTGCAATTCTTTGTTTTACTTCTCCATTGCCTTTGACACTACAGAAGTTCAAAGCTTCAAATGAGTTCTGACTTGGAAATTCATGGAAAACGTTGCATGTTTCTAACACAGATTGAAATTCGATGTGCTTCTGAGACGGCTCGGGGAGGTTCCTGACCTCTGAGATCAGTCAGAGCAGATTTGCTCCCAGGGTGCGGAGACCCGCAGTGGTGGTGCGGTGTGCGGGTTGCCTGCACCGTGCTGTCCGTGGCACACCGGCCGTGATACGCTGTGAGAAACTAGAGAAAGTCAATGTTGAAACATCTGGGAAAGTTAAGCCCTGAGGCCAGAAAAAATGTTTCCAGTAGGAAAAGAATAGCTGTAAACATATAAATATTAGGTGCAAAGGCAAAGAGAGAGGTGCTCATGGATGAGAGAGCTCTATAAGCTGGATCACCCACTTGTCTGGTGATGTTGCCGTTTCAGAAATGCACAAAACTAAGTGTTTTGGCCCAGATCAAGAAAAATATGGTGGTGTAAGTGCAGGTGTATTGAATGAAACGAGTGTAACAGAAAATAAAACTATCCAGTTATTGGTCTACAGGGCAATGTGCAACCAAGGTCTTGGGAATAATGCACCCAGCTGCACGTGCACTGCTTTTATGTCCGAATTCTTCTGAAGCAAGAAGGGTGATACCATGTAAAGCTGAACGGATGTTTTATATCATTTGGGTCGTGTTTTGCATTGCTAAAGCCGTGCTGGCTGCGGAGGGAGTGCTGCGCACCGCTCTCTGGGGTGGCATCCCACCGCTGAGGGGCAGACGGGACCGTCCCCGCTCTCCCGCAGCTCTTCTGGCACCTCTCGTCGTACACCACCTCTGCTCTGGCAGTGCGGGCATTGCCACCTCCAGCAACGTAGTCACGCACGAACCGAGCGGTTTCCCTGCGTGGCTCTGCTCCTGCCGCAGTTTGGCACGGGGGCTCATTGGAATAGCAGAAAGGCCACATCGGCTTTTTAAAATTTGCAGGGAAACGCACGGTAAAGTTTCAGACAAACCACAGTCCCTCAGCTGAACTGAACTAAAGTTCCTTCACTTCAATTCCTCTCTGTATTCAAGTACGGGGATTTTACACAACCTGAGCTTGCAGCCCAAGACACAGCACTCCACCCATGTTGCTCAAACGAGACCGTAGCCGTCAGTGCCCGAACCTGTACAACTGGCTGCTTCAGTACTGCTCATATGTAATGCACACCAGAAAGACAGACCCCAAACAATTTCCTCCATGTCAGTCATAACTCCCAGGACCCTCCATAACTCCCAGGGCCCTCCATCGTCCAACAACACCTTTTTGACCTGTTCACTCAAAAGAGCAGGTGCCCTCTGCAACCGCAGCAGGTTGAAATTCCAATTCATCAAGGGTGGACATATTTCTTTCTCTCCCAGCTAGTGATGGTTTTTCCCCCTAACAAGGGAAAGCTAATAACTTAAACTGAAACTTATCAATTTAATTATTTCTCTGTTTCATATAGAATTATTTCTCATTTTTATTTTTAGTAAGAACATTTAAAGTAGTCGTATGTCCTACCTGAAGCATGAGTTTCAGAAGTTTTGAGCATTACAGGTTTCTTGATTCAGACAGTTTTCATTTTCTGTGTGCAACCCGCGAGTATTTAAGAATAAAGAAACCAGTTGTGGTGCATACCGAGTTGGAATAAAACTTGAAAGTGCTGCCTCTTGGGCAAACTGGACAGAACAAATGCGATTTACAGACTTGTGTTGGATTTCCGAAAGCACTTAAGTAGTTTAAGACCAGAAGTACCATTGACTTGAAAGCCAATAAGATGTTTTTTGAGAATCCAGCCCGCAGTCGGTTATTTTGTACGTTCTTCTGCAGCGAAGGCAAACACCCGCTGCAGTTACCGACTGTCTGCACCAAAGGACACCCTTGCCTTCAGCTGGACCTTCTGGAGCAGAACCGTTGGAGGTCGTGCCTTTAGCAGTCCTGTGGGGGACCAAGGAAAGGTCTGTTCCAGCAGCTTTAAAATCTTAAAAGGAAAACTTAATATCGGCCAGAAAAGTTTCAGCACAGGCATGGAGATTTGGGGGGATATCTATGTTGCGTATTTACAGACAGGAGTCATATCGCTTCTTTGCCTTTGGACATTTATGTCCTTGCTCTTCTACTCCCAGAGGTGTAAGTTACCAACGCCACTCTGAGTTGAGGAAGTTATTTTTTTCTGGTGAGGGCTCATTTTGTCTTTCTTTAGGCAGCCAATTTAGGTGTTTTCATTAGGAAACTAGGCTGGCTGTGTATCGAAGGAAGAGAGAGGGGAAGATCAGAAGATGTGAATACCTTCCTTTGGATTCACAGCAAAACAAAGCACAGTGAAAAACTGTGCAGTCATGGGCCGTCTTTTATTAGTGGAATTACATAGCTCCATTTTTTTTTTCCAAGTAGAGGCTTAGAGTCAGGACTATCAAACCCACATTTCTGGGCAATGAGAGCATGAGAAGGCAAGCTACCTCTTGAACCTGTTGCAGCAGAGATAAGGTTTATAGTTACATGACGGGGTTATAGTTTGTACTCATTTTAATGTTATACCAACGTGGAGACAAAAGAGATTTACTATTCCTGGATGCTTAAATTTTTATTTTATTTAATTTTTATTGGAACTGTAGCTGTAATAACTAGTGTGTTTTCTCCCCCTGTGCTGCTTTTCCTTCCCTGCTATCATGCTCAAAAAAAAGAAAGATGTCACAGCAAGAGCAGTGCATCTGCGTTGCCGTGCTTTGACAGCTTCTCCATTTCTGCCCACGAATTCTCATACATGCACTGTAAACACAGACATTTCAGTTTGCATTTTTCTCTCTTTCATAATATTACTTATTTAAAACAGAAAATAAAAATTAACGTGTCAGGTCTCTGTAGCGTACTTCCAGACTACCTGGTGGAATTTCAGCCGAAGCAGGAGAGAACTCATTGAGGAAGGCATTTTCCTCCAAACCCATTACAGCCTCTACAGAAGGGCTAAAATTAAGGTTGGAAGCGTGCCTCTTCCTCCCCTCGTTCCTAACAGGAAACCTGATTTTGTTCCCAGTCTAACAAACCCGTCTAATCTTTGTAATCCTACCACCTCTCATTTTTCTTTTTCTAGCCCTGTAGTATTTTCTGCTCTTTGCTGAAATGATTGTCCGGAGGAGGTAATGAGTTTTGTGGGAGCAGGAGGCTGGTCAGGCAGTCGGTAATGATGACTCCTGTGGCAGTTGCAGAGGCACGTGGAGAGCTGTGGATGCGGAGAGAGCTGGGGAATACGTGCTCTCACCTCGGAGGGCTCTCCTTAGCATCGTGTAGATGAGCAAATGCATTCGCTGGCGCTGGGAGATTTTACAGACCGATGAATGTGGATGCTCTGTTCTGTGGGTCAGTGACACCAAATGTGGCGAATGCGTGTGTGTGTGCGTATGTGTATATGCTCAGTATGTGTGTGTATACGTCCTCTAGCAATTATACTCGGTGCTGCCGGAAGAACAAGGAGAACTCGAATGTAAGTGGTCCGTGACATTCCGTATTGGCCCCGGTAAATCTGTCCACTTGGGGAAAAGAGTTTGGAGCAGAAGACATACATGGCTGATTTTGAATCTGTGCCTATTTGTGCCTCAATACATCAGAGAGTTTGTTCAGAAACAGTTAGTTCATCCTTGTGAAAACATTAGCCTTCTGTCGCTGCCAAGGTCGTTGTCCGCGTCGGTTATCCCGTGCCCTGGGACACATTTCCAAACCAGCGCAGTCCTTGGAAGGTTTACTTCAGTGTCTGTCCTTGTCTCCAATATAGACATACAATAAATCCCTGTTACTATTCTTAACAGAAAGCAGATGTATTCTTTTGGGCAGTCCTTCAGCAACGTACAAAGCGCTAAGACCGATATACTGAAGTGGGAGCAAAGGGGTTACTTGTTTTTTCTCTTTTTCCTGAGTGTGTTGCATTTGTTTGTGGTCTTTTACCACAACATGGTTATTGCTAGAATACTATCAGTGGGAAGGTGTGAGCTTTTGCCTCCCCCAAGGGCTCGGTCCGCGTACGAGCTCGTCCCACCTCCCTCTGGACCCCGGCGAGGGGCTGGGCTCCCTGCCCTGGCTGCGGCCGCC
>NW_009647688.1:1857406-1861385 GCF_000708025.1 Charadrius vociferus
GGCTCCAGCCTCGGCGGTTCAAGTTCTCTGCCGCTCAACCCGAGCCCCGGGCAGCCTCCTGGAGCCAGAACCGAGCCTTAGTTAGGAAGCATACAGTTAGTATGCGAGAATTCTCTTCATTGGGACCCCACAGTGGACCCATTATCTCCCTTAAAGGGAAAGTAATTTATTCTGTAGAGCTTTGAATGGAGCACGTTCGCATGTGGTAGGAAAAATTCGCGGGCAGTTGATAAGCCTAAAAAGGCAAAGTACAATATCAATTAAAGTAAATTCATAAAATATTCACGGCATTTCATTTTTTTGTTTTGTATTTTTTAGTCTTCTTAGGGTAGCTTATTTGATAAAAGATGAGAGATGAACATTTCATGCCTAATCAACACCTGGTAAAACGCCACTTTACTTCTCGATACTGACCAAATGTCGCCATTAAGCAGAATATTTAATAACGCTGTCATGCTCAAGCAGCAGCTATTGTCAGTTAGTATCATGAAACAGAATTGCTTTCCTTGAGGAAAACCCAATTAAGAGAATTCTGAAGAGCAGTGAGTAGTCTGCTGCGCTCCTAATGCTATTGATCATGCAACACATTCCTTTGATGACTGTTCAAGGCCCTAAATCAGGCCAAAGACTTCTATGAAGATAGCTTCATTCTTCTTGTATTTGAACGCATAAGAAAAACTAAATAATGATATTTTTTTTTTTATTTTGGATTTATTGAAACCTCATAACTGCTCATTCAGGCTTTGGGCTCCTATTCCAAATACGAAGACCTATAATACAAGCTAAAATATGAAGGACTGACATTCAAACATCTATCAATAACATAAGAGTAATGAAATAGAAGTGTACAAATGAGTGCCGTGATGTTTTGTATGGTAATTGAACATGGAAATGATTTACATGTTCATGTGGATTTTGACACGTGGATTGGCATGCCTAGAGGTTTGAAATCAGAGATGATAATCTATGCTGTTGTTCTGAGTAACAGAAGAATCAGTTGCACACAACCTTGTAACAACTTTTTATTTCCTGACCTTCACTGTGGAAAATCCCATATTTTTCTACCTTCTAAAATGCCTTTTTTTTTTCTTACTTCAAATGTGGTTTGATAGGAGAATGGGAGAGTTGATTATGAGTGGAAAATTGACCTTTTGTTCTGAATTTAAAACGCATTTCCATCTTCTGCAAAATTCTCAGTTTTCTTATTACCAAAATCAACATTATCTGTCAACAATACAAAGGGTGAATGTGATTAACCACCCACTCGCTTGGAACAAGTGGTATCTTGATTCATTTAATTTAGAACATCTAAAGCTGTCAGTGACTTACCATCTGCTAAGGGTACCTGCTGCAGTCTGAAATGCCCTCGCAGCGATACGCGGGCTCGGTTACAGGAGAGCGAGCAGGTTTCCTCATCTGTATTTTGAGAATGTGTTTGCGTAGTTCTCACTTGGATAAAAACAGAGCAACATAAATTGCTGCAGAAGGTGTAAATTAATTGCTCCCCAAATCAAATCTGCAATGCCTCTGATGTAATTTTTGTCAATACTATAGTAAAAAGAGATCACACGGCATCAAAAATTGACGGCATGTGCCCAAATGAAGATCTTTTCATTATGCAGACATTTCTGAAAGATGTGTATCCCAGCTGCTTTTTCATTGTTTCTCAAAATATTTCTGAACGGGCACCAATTTAAAATAATGCTAGAAGACGGAAACCTAATATTTTGATTTTTGCTTCAACTTCGGGTGCTCGTCAGTTTTGCTGACAAAGCACAGTCATTCCAACTGGATGCAGTTGTGATAGAGCAGAAGGGACCTGAGCCGCTCCCCTTCCCTCGCCTCTGGCGCGGCTGGTCGGGATGGCACCTGCGGCACAGTTTATGGCGCAAGAAGACA
This sequence comes from Charadrius vociferus, assembly GCF_000708025.1. Classification (NCBI taxonomy): domain Eukaryota; kingdom Metazoa; phylum Chordata; class Aves; order Charadriiformes; family Charadriidae; genus Charadrius; species Charadrius vociferus. The sequence continues at coordinate 1,859,306 of NW_009647688.1, forward strand.
CTGAAGTTTATTTTCTCAGCTGCATCTTTTACGCAGATAAATAGAGAATATCAGTTCCCAGTTTTAGCAACCTGGCATCCTTTGTGACCGTTGCCATGAAAGCTTTTGAGCTTGCTCTAGTCTAATATCTATCCTAATTTGCGCTTTACTTGAAATTAAAAGCAAGCCATGATTTCATAAAAGCAGCCTGAATTGGTAAAATCAGTGCCAGTGATACAACAACAAATCACTGAATGCTCTTTGTAATGAACTGTGGAGGAATGGTAAAATACCTCACTCTTAAATGGGAAACACAATGCCAGAGACTGTGTTAAAATTAAAGTAAAACATGAGATATAACCAATAAAATGATGTAACACTGGCTAATGATTTCGATCCCGTCCATAACTTGGCACCAAATGCTGCAGATGTACAGAAGCCGGCGTTAAACCCCACAGAAGGGAACAGAAGTCCTTCCTGTGGCTTCGATGTGCCTTGCAGTAGAAGCTGAATTTTTGGGGGTGTCAGGTATACAGCCACTCATTTTCTTTTTTAAAACACCCAGGAGTTTCTCGTCTTGCAGCGTTACAAATCTCGGCAGGTTTAAAATTCTTCTTTGTAAACATAACTAGTGCAGATTCAAGCGTTTTTCAGAGTAATTTTCACAACTTGGCCTGTGTCTGACCATGCAGCATCTCGGGAAGGAAGGAAAAAGCTTTTGGAAACCCTACAGAAAGTGTACGTGGCGCGCTTTCAAAATCAGCTCAGCGTTTGGGAGTGTAGTGGAAAAGACTCACATCCACCGCCCTTTAACCCCACTCCCCCAGTTCCTTCTGAGAAGCGTGTCACGTGCCTTCAGATTCAACACCCGTAAATTGGCGTTGTCGGTATGGAAAATGCGTTTTTGTTTGTTTTCGCATCTACCTTTTATTTTGTGTCGAGGGGCAGGAGCCGTACTTGCCGAGAGCCACGGGCGGTGCCGGTGCCGGGGTCCTGCTCAGTGCCCCGGGAATATTTCACTTCTTCAGAATAGTTTCAGATGAAAACTTTGGGCTCTGTTAAGACACTTAATTGATTGGAAATTCTCTAGTGTAAAGAAAACCAAGTAACACAGAGAAAAACACCTGCACTATCCAAGGGATTTGGAAAGAAAGTTCTGCAGGTGAAGTCTGTAGTGGAAGGACTCCGTAGATTTGATTTCTTCTCACAGCTCTGAGCTCACTCCTTGCTTGAAGAACAAGAGGTTTGTTTCATTTCCCTGTGGCCCGGTTCCCCGATATAAAATGAGGGCAAATTCAGCTCCCTGGCCACGCCGCCTGCCTGCCCTGCCTCGCCGCTTTGGTTTGTGCCCTCTGCGGCGGTGCGTGTCTGCGCGAGAGCCAGCAGGAGCGGCCACCAGCCTGCGCCCCGGGGACCTGCTCTCTCTGCTCCCTCCTCTTCCTCTCGCCAGGCAAGGGATGAGACATCCTGACAGCATGCTTTTGGAAAACCACATACACTTGGAGTCTAAATCACATTTGACTTGGTAAATCGATCACACAAAGGGAGTGTTGTTGGCGGGCGAAGCCAGTGGCGGTGCGGTTGGTCGCTCTTGACTTTGCGCCTGCTTTACCGTGCGGGTCCCGGCTGGGCGCTGCCCGGCGGTGGCCCGGGAGCAACGCAGGGCTGGTGATGCCCGAGGGGTTTCTGTCTGGGGTGTAACACCCTGCATTCGCTGTGGTATCAAAGCAACTTTTCTTCCCCCCTTTCTGTAGTTCAGCAGTTGTGCCCGTTCGGGTGTTTGTTCCGCGGCTGCAGTGGAGCTTCTCCCGGGAGCATCGCTCAGCTGCGCCCGGTGCGCATCGCTCCCGGGCACCTATGGCTACTCTGGGCACCCCCAGCACGCCCACCGCTTGCGCTCTCCTGCCTTAAGGAGGAATAGGGTTTGTCAGACTGGTACTAAATGTTCCTGTCTTTCAGAGTGCTGTTTGTTTGCTTGTAGAAAAAAATAAATCATAATTTTGATAACAGTTTATAAAATCATTCCTTAAATAGAAACATTTATCCTTATCCTATCAGTAAAAATGTCTGGCTAGGAGATTTGGAATCAGTCAAATGATTC
>NW_009647688.1:1861453-1914696 GCF_000708025.1 Charadrius vociferus
GTGAGCCAATTTGCTCTGAGGTTGGTCTGTAGGCTAAATTGGGGGGAGTCACACTGCAGGCTTTGTTTTGATGGAGATGTGTGTGTGGGGAGAGAGTTAAAATCCTCAACCAAATGCTTAAATTCCTCCCTCCCTCATACCCTCCGTGCTGCATCTGACACCTTTTTACTTAAGCAGTTCCCAGTGTCTCTCCTGCACCATTTTTATTGCTTATCAAGTCATTAGGAATGGTCTAATCACTGTTTGGTTACAGCTCTCCTCTCCAAGGTCTTTCCAAAGCCAACACCCTCAGCTGTTTGTACGTACCGGCGGTGGGGTTTGGGCACAGGGCGGTGTTGCTGTTTGGACGCTTTGCAGTGGAGCGTACGACCTTTAACGTCAAATCAAGCTATGTAATGCTAAAAGCCAGCTTTGCTTTTTTATCATTTTCTTTGAAAACCCTTGTTTTCATTTCTGAGAGCGGCTTGCATGCCAGCCCTTTGCTTTTGCGTCTGAATTCTTCACCCCAGGAGCAGTGGGGCACTGGGCTTTACTAAATGAACGTGCTATAGATCCCCGCTTTCCGCAGGTACCGTCACAGCACTCTTTCTCCTGGCTCCTGCTGGCTGAAATTGCTCTCTTGCCGTAACTAGTGCCTTTCAGAGACTGTTCTCATTTCAGTTGGATGTGTTTGCTGACCGTGTCAATTTTTGTTTAAGATGGTCCATATGTGCTGTCTGCAAGGCAACCACTTTGCTTATAGGTCTTACGTTGAAGTGACAATGTCAAGGGTAGTAAGGCTCAATATCTGACCCTCCAGAAAAAGAAATAATAATAATGATAATAATTAATAAATTGAAAACCTCATAGAATTCCATTCAGTTATTTTTTTCTGCTTTGAATAAATTAAACTGCACATTCTTTTTGGGGGAGAGAGAAAAAGATTAGGATGGGGGAAAAAGGAACATACTCATCAAGGGCACAGAACTCATTACAAAAAAGTCACCAAAATATACGCGAGATGAGAGCAGGATAACACGGCAATGCACAACACAGGAAAAGTAGCTAGTTTCAAAAAATTATAAAGCTATATGTACATTAAGGTGTTTTTATGCTCTTACAGCTGCACAAAGCTTTAATAGCAAAACCCAATTTTGTACAAAACTGCCCTGGTTATAACTTTTTATAATATTCCCAGACTTGGGCAGATGAAACGTAAAGTCTGTGTGGGCCAGGTCACGGCAGAGAAGCTCGGCAGGTTTGGAGGTGATGGACGATGGCAAGCCCACTGGCATCAGGTGCTTTTGGGGGCAGGAGAGGAGAGGATTTGACTAATACCAAAACCTCTCGCTGAATCCTTGTGAGTAAAACAGAAATCTGTTGAATGGGTAATAAATAAAATTGCAGCTCCACTGCTGGATTTCCCTTTTCTGTGTGCTAATGAACGGTGCTCACGTGCAGTGTGTCAGCTGCTCTTATCTCCCAATGCTATCTCTTATCTCCCTGCAAGAAATGGCGATGTGCTACTGCGAAAATGCTTACCCACTTGCCGGGATAACAAAAGGACACCTCACCAAAATGTGAGTTAAACCCTTTCATCGATGTTACAGGAAAACTTCAGAAAAAGGACAGAGTAACCATTTCAGAAATGGCTCTTATCCCGTCTAACCACTTCTTTATATGTCTAAATCATTACTGTCCACTCTGAACTGAGAATATCTAATTTACTTGCATTTCATTTGTTTATTTCATCAGTATTTCATAGCTGAATCCAGGAATGCTGCTTTTATTTCAGCGTGCCAGCAAGTTCCTGTACAACTGATGATAAATATGAAAGAAACTAATTAAAAAGAGATAGCTATTAAAAATATTGTCCTTTATTTGAACAAATACCTAATATTTTGTTGTTTGCTGTTTGGAAGCAATAACCTTTTCAAAATGTTATAAGTATAGACTTGGAAGTGTTCCTCAAGCACCAGACTCTAATGTTTATCTCCTTCTTATGAACACCTAAAATAGATTTCTCCCATTCTTGCATTTTTGCTGCCATTTCATTTCTTGCATAGGAATCAATATTCTTTCAAGTATAACTTGGTAATATAAAAATGTTCCAAAATGGTATACTACTTATAATTCAGTACATGAACCTTTTAATTCAGTTTCAATAAATTGCTTATGAGCCCCTTGAAAGCCGGTCCAATTTAATAATATTAGATGACAAGAACTTTCATAAAAATTAACTCCATTATCTTTCCTCATTAGTGAAGGCATGTCAGACATAAAGAATCCTACAATTGCTCTGTAGGAGTACTTTATATTTGTTTTTTAATTAAGACATTTTAAAAATTAGTTCAGTTTGAAAGTTCACTGGTGACAGTTATTGAAAGTTATTTAGGCCAGTTTTCTTATACCTCCTCCATTACTGGAGTAATTTACTGAACTATGAAGACCCCGAACTGCATTCAGGGATTTGTGATTTAACTAATCTCTGTTTTTATCTGGGACGTTTCAGACTCATAGCAAGCTCTTTGATGATCTGGATGTTGTTAGTGATCGAGTTTTACCATAGACACTTAGATGGAAAAAAGATCTTCATAGTCATTTATTCTTTCCTTTCTTCCACCTAAGCGCGCCAGTGTTCCCAACAGAGGAAACCCCAATGTTGTTGTGTTTTACACGCCATGAATAATTAACTTACCATAACAGCTACATTTAAAGAATCCTCTCTGTTAGTAAATAGGTTTTATATTTTCACAGAAGACTGAAGCAAATGTAGATGCCTAATTTTGGAAATGTGGGTGCTGTTGCAAGTTTGAACTTTAGTCTCAGGAGGTGAATTTTCCTCGGTGGCTATTAATTGCCTGAACTCCCTTTTTGCGGCTCTTCTCCATCCTTTTCTTTTGACTCTCTTTTTCTAGTTGCCACGTCCTATCACTGTGATAACTGAACATTATTTTGTCCAATATTACAAAAAAGAACCAAAAAAACAATCCACCACAAAACTTTTTTCTTGGGTAACATGTAAGTCATTTTTTTTTTTCTCTAAATTCTTTACTTTCCCTTCTCCTCTCGCTGGTGTCAGGGACCTGCTGCGTCCGAGGCTCCCGGCTCAGGTGCCGTGAGGAAGGAGTGAAGCCCGCCGGGAGCGGGCGATGGGAAGCACCACATGAGGCTGCGCCAACGGAGACTCTCAACCCCACCTAACAATAATATAGCTTTGGTACCATCAAGCCTCGCTCTCCAGAGAAGTGGAAATCCTTTGTTGTTTTGGACAAGTTTGAAAACTCAATTCTCTTTATGAAATCTTCTTTTTATTCCCTCTGAAAAATGTCAGTGCTTCCATCAGTCAAAAATGCAGCCCGACAGATCTTTTGGTCTCTGCTGTCTCTGGTCTTCCGAGTTATTCCCTGATACCTCTCTCCTTCTTGAATTATTGACTTACTACTAATAAGTACATCCCTTCAAATACAAATTTGTATATACACAATATTCATCTGCATAATTATAAAAAGAAATCTTGCACTTTTGGGGGCTGTCGCCTCCATTTCATCTCATTTTATTTCTAACCACTCCTGGTCCAGCCTTTACTGACATTTATAACATCCTTTTACTTTTGCATTGAGTGCTTTTGCAGTTGACCCAACAGAGATAAATATCACCCTATAGGGATCCAAGCAGATATGAATTTTCATGACCCCTTTTATATGTATAAGATTGACAGGGGTTGCCTTTCCAGAGAGAACCTTGATTCAATTCCCCAAACAAAGCACCCGCTCTTTAAACTGATTTAGACCAAAGAATGAGTCAATAAGAAAGGAATGAAATTAGCGGACCTTTCTCTTCTGTACTGGAATTAACTCGTTCCTTTCGGACTGAGTAGGAGAAGATGGGAAGTCAGGATGCACCAGCCTAACGCTCGCTACTTTTGTACTGACAAAGGGCTTGTAAGGATTTAATGGAATACCTTAATGCATCATGTTTTGTCAAACTGAATTACATATCATACTCTTGAATGGATTTTTAAATGTAATACCTTAGGAGGGAAGTCAAGTCGTTGATAAATAGAAATGACATACTGTGTTTAAAATCAAAAAAATAAAAATAGAGAGTGATGCATAGAAAGCTGAATACACACATCTAAGTGAATTTAGGGGTATTTTTCTTGTTCTTCTTTCAGGAAAAAGACAGCACTCTATACTGTAACCTCAAAAGATAGGTGCAGACAGGACACAGATTTTGTCTTTTTACAGAAATAGACTATCATTAATACCATCCATGCCAAAATTCATCATCACCAGCTGTCCAGCCAGGTAGAAGAAGAAGCAGTCATTCTTTCCAAGAACAGCTCCTAACAGTTAGGGGACACATAAGACATTCTCTAGTTCCTTTTATACTGGTTGCAAATAATTGGGTTTTTTTGGAACTACGACAGACCTTGAGCTGACCAGTGCTTATTTACAGGTCCCGTTATGAAGAAAACAAAGGACCTACCACTCGTGCCTGGTATGGTTTTCACTCTTCCACTGTATTTCAAGGAGAGCCTGACCATGCTCTTGAACAGTTGCAGATTCTCCTGTAAAGGTGGTGTTTCAAAGTCCTCTGGACAATGTTTGGTATACTCAGACATCATGATGTATCATCTTACGAGCTACTGGGGGAATGTAAGGAACAGAAATCCTGGGGATACGCTTGGGTCTTCATTTACTAATAGGCATTACTAAAGTGGGTATCTCCGGTTGGGTAGACCAGAACAGTTCGAACGGTGTCAAACACACACTCTCCTCTACCTAAAAATGAACTTTTTCTTGCTCTTGAACTGGGCTCTGTCATGCTATGAAAAATAAGAACCAGGTAATCCGTGGAGCCCAGCAGGCTTCCCTCTCTGTTTTCTGTAGGAGCTGCTCAGCTACAGCGCTGATAGGGAGATGTGAGCCTGGGTGACTGACTGGGCAGTAGACCCATTTAGTAGACCCAAAAGAAAATAGAGAACAATAGGAAACACTCCTTGTATTTGTGTATTTTTGTCATTTTAAGAGCCGATTGTAACTGAAGTACATTTGAAACAAACGTAGTCAAAATAGGATTAATACAGTTCCAAGTAATGTATTGCTCTAACAGATACCTGTTTAAGCTACTGGATGTCTCTTGGGAAAAAGGCAGGTGATGCAGGAAGGAGCATCAGGAGGACTTTCCACGGGACATACATGTGTACCTCACCTGCTGCTCTGGCATTTCTTTCATGCTCAGCAATCCCACAGAGTTCAGTGGAGTTTGGGGAACTCCGTTATGAAGCTGAAATCAGGGAATGAAAAGATTGATCAAAGTCTATGTTGAAGCCTAGGAGATGTGAATCGCTGCAGGAAAATTTGGGCTAGTTACGTGAGTTCAGATATGCTGGATTCCACTGTGGCTCTGCTTATGGAAAATAATACTCCAAAACTAAATCTGAAATCGGGGCCCTTCAAGACAGGCATTTTCCCAAAGTGCTGAACCTTTAGCAAGATCCAGGCACTTAACTGGAGCATTCCAACATGAGTAGCTTGGAAGATCAGTTCGATTTTAAAGCGACATAAATAAGGATTAAGGTACATAACTTTCCTGTCTCTAAGCTGGGATTCTCAAGTGGCTTTATGAAGCTAAGAATACGTATAGGAACTCTCTTTTATCATAAGCATATTTCCCTCAGGGCATGTTTCCTCTATGATCTCTAGAAACAGTTCTATTTTTAGGTGTGTTATTTAAAACGTTATACTGATGGCACATCTAAGCATTGCTATAAACCTCTCAAAATGCTTTAATAAGAATGATTTTAAAGCATTTTTCTGGCTTAGTTGCAGCTAGAAATAACTGAAATAAGAAGCCATTAAGAAGCTAGTCACACTTCTTTAAAATTGATACTAAGCTGTTCATAACACATTCCGAACAAAATAACATTTTTTATTTGTTCATTAGAGAACGTGCCTTAAGGAGAATGGATTTTATTGCAATAAACTAAAATAGTTACGCACAGAATAAATACATGACAAAACAAGGAGGTAGAAGAAGAATCTTAAAGACCTGTATACCGCAGAGTGTGAACTGTTGTTTAAATGACATGACTGGCTTAGTTGTTGTCCACATGAAAATCTGAGTAGGAACCTGTCCTTACAACTGTCTTCATGATGTGTGAGACTCAAAGAGAGAAATGGAAGTACTGGATTACAGGAGAATGAATATTTGACATGCATTTCCTAGTTATCGTCTACAGTTGTCTTTCAGTTCTTTCCTCACTGGTGCTTGTTATCAGTGGCAATGCAGACACGACTGCTCAGTGCTGACGCGCCTCTGAACACAGGGTGCGTGTCTGTTAGGACTGGATATACAAAACAAGACAAGAAGCAGCTTTTTCTGCCTGTCTTGGTGCCATCGCCGTGGCGATATGACACCATTGCGCACAGTAGGCGCTGTGAATTTAAAATGGAAATTCCGGTACATCAGGGAGCTTCCCTGAATTCGGACGGCGGGTGCCGCTGCCCCAACAGATCCTCCAATGGACAGTAATCTGTCCTCTCCTGTTTCCTTTGCCCGGTCAGCCTCTGCCATGCCTTGCTCTCCCGCCTCCCACCCCGCATTTCTGCCAGGCGCCTTCGGGAAAGGACGTGATTGCTCAGCCCAACGCCGACGCAGCGCATACACCTCTCCTCACCCTCCGCGCTGGCCTGAGGAACACTGAGCAGTAGTCACTGGACGTTTCCTTTGGCACGGACACAGGATTATAACACACAGGCTTTAGGAATGCCCCCTGAATAATTTCATATCCTGCCCAGCACGGGAGCGTAGGACGACACTGGGCAGATGCCCTCTGTGCGCCGCAGGAGCCCCCGGCAGGAGGGGAGGATTCACCGCGGGAGCGCTCCCCGGGAGAAGGCTGGGCACCGTCAGCCGCCGGCTGGTCCTGGGGGGCGTCGGAGAGGGAACCCCACGGTGCAGACCTGCAGCAAAGATGTGCTGGTGGTAGCTCATCCTCCCAAGTGGTAACACGCACCACCCGAGGTACCGCTTGCTCTGCCTGGGAATCCTAATTGCTACCCTGTTCCCTGCCACGCGATGGAGTGACCGCACGCAGAGCCCCAGACCGTGCTGGTTTTTCCTTCTGTTCCCAGGCTCTGAAGGATTCTTACATTTGGATCTCATTACAGGCGTGCACCAAAATCTAGTAAATCCTTCAAAGGTCTATAAAGTGGAAAGTTGCGTTTCATTTGCGGCAATTGCAAAGTGGGAGAGCTTCCCTTCGTCTCCCTTCCCCGGCTCAGAGGTTACACTTCCCTTTGACAACGCACTGACTGCAGTGTTTGCTTTCCTTTCAGCCGCGGCGTCAGTTTAGACCCGGAGCGGGTAGTGACAGCCACTCATACCACGCTGCATCACGCGGGACACGGTGCAGCAACTGTCCTGCTGTTTCTCTGCTCTAATAAATGAGGAACCTGTGGGTAAATTACAGCTTGTGGTGCATGATCACGGACATTGTAAGTGGCTGCACCGCAGTTGTCTTAGCAACAGCCACATCCCACACGCCAAAGAACAGCTCCTTAACTCACAGGCGGATAAGGAGACATTGATGCTTTGTCTCCGCATGGAAAAATACATGCACATTGTATTAAGTGTTCTCCTCCCCATTAGAAATAATTCATAGGGAAAGCCTGTGATAAATATACATTTTCTCTTTTACACGACCGGCTCGCGTTCTTTCAGGCGCTATGGGACACTGTAACCGAGAGGACATGCGCACAGTAAACCTGCAAAAAGCAAAATGCCCTTACGTTACTCTGTCTGACCAGGAATGGATTCTGTATACACGAAAAAAATCTTGCCAGAAACCTGACGAATTGGCACAGAGGGTCTTGTCAGGACTGGCCTCATCCATAGCCGCCTGATGCAAGGGAAAGACTCCCCTAAGTGTTGCTGGCGTTGGAGCAGAGCTGTGCCTATAAAACGAGCTTCTAGAACCCATTCCCTGTGAGTGAGACCCATCGAGATGAAATAATTGATACAGGCACCAAAACTTGGATTACTCGATTGCTTTCCCAACGCCTGTTTTTGTACACACTGACTGTGTGAGGCTGGCAGCGGGAATCGGCGCTGGGGCGTGTAACTGCGCCCGATGCAGCTTTGTGATACAGCAACGTCTGTTTGCTCTGCTTTTATCCTGCGCTGAAAGGACAGTGATTACTCTATCAGGACTGGATAATTTTCAAAGATTTTACTAGGGATTATTAGTTCTACTGCTCTAATAAACATATAATTAAACAATGCCTCTGTATTATTGGATCCTAGTCTGCTTTGTACACAGCGGATTTATGGCGTGTCAGTAAATATTGAAATTCTGATGCGGTAATTAAGATTTACATAAGCCTTCTCTGGGAGGAGGATGAGCGATTTTTACTGTGAGTCTCAGCTGAAGTGTTGCCGCGGTAGGAAAGTGTCTGACTGCGAGGAGGCAACACTGGCTAGTTCATACCTTTCTCCCCCAAGTTACCTAGCTTTGTTCAAGATTTCAACTTTAAATATAGCACAGTTGGCACTTTGAGGGACCAGAAGCCCTTTGCGAAGTCCAGGACAGCAGTCCCTGACATGAGCCAAGGCAAATGAACATCTAATCTGCAATCTAAGAGATAACCTTGAAGCGGGAGAACATATTTGGGAGCTCTCTTCCTGTACTAGACTGTTACGGCTCTATTCAATTTGGCATGCCCTGAATTGCCAGATGCGTTCCTCCAAAGGACTTGAGCTGAGATGTTCCAACCTGACATTTGGTTAAAAGCACAGCATACTTCAATAGAAGTGGTGAACCTTTTTCAGGAGGAAAAAAAAAAAAAATCCTAAAAGATATTAAATGATCGATCAAACAAATTGCAGTTTAGATACCATATTTTATGAAAGTTTTGTGAAACTTGCTCATAAAAAATGCAGCTCTTGACAGAACTAAGATGTTCAGGTTAGTTTGTTTTAAGTACTAACGAGCCTCGCGCAGCGCACACCCCGTCAGTTTTCTTAGCTGGGGAAAACAACCGAGTGGGAGACTGGGGACGCGCACGGTGCGGTTTCATTTAGATTAGGAGATTATTTAACTTGATGTAACATGACGTAAGCTTCTCCTGAGAAAGATTAGAAGAGTGGGTCCCAGCAATACAAAATGATGAAGACGACCTTTATGAGTGCGTCATACATCCCCAGTTGTAATGCCGCCCCCCCTTGGAGGCTGCGTGGGGGGAATGGCTGAACCCTGGCGGGCTTTGGAGTGAGCGGGATTCAAAGGCGCTGCGTTGATTCCCGCGGTGGACAACCCTAACGAGGCTGAAGGACACTAACGACGGGAGCGGGGCAGGAGGAAGCTGTTAGTTGTGAGTTTCCAGTCATAACGCCGACAGCAACCAGCTGCGCAGTATTCATCCCGACCAAACCAGGCAGAGCGCCCCACGCCGCCCTTCCTGCGTGCACGCTCCCGACAGCCGTTTGTTTCAAAAACTTAGTTTTATGTGCAGAAAAGACTTATACAAGCGCGGCTGACTTACACACTCTTAGAGCGCGGTGGGAAGGGGCAGCCCGGTGAAAAGCCCCGTCAGCTTCCGCACTGCGGGAAGGTGGCGTGGGAGCCCCCCCACCAGCTACTGGGCGAGAACTTGCAAGGCACAAAGGCTTAATAAACGCCCCAACTCTTGGAAGAGCTTCAGCCCCAGCAGCTCGGTTGTTCAGCCAACCACGACCCACAGATGGGCAGGAAACCTGGGCTCCGTTAGTGCCGGGGCCCACAGGACTGCTCCCCGTACAAGTGCTGTTCACGGGGGCCGGTCTGACCGGACCCCTACCGAGGGACTGCCATAGCAGCACCTACCGCGTGCGCAAGGAAATGGTACTGCTTCCACTAAAATACTGTCTTTGGAGTTGTATGGGTGTTTTTTGTTTTGTTTTTTTAAATGAGATAAGCACTAGAGATCTTTGAGGTTGCCTTTGGAATCAAACGATGTCCAGAAAGATACCATTCCCATAGGCAAGGCCTTAGCCGTGTCGTCTCAGTGATCGCCGAGGGCGGTCGATGGGAGTGAGATGGTAACTGTTTGTCAGGCTTTCCAGAGCCATCACTCGAAAAGGAGATTTGGGATTGATGGCGGCTAATTACTGCCCGCGGTTTAGTTCTTTTCCTTCGGTTAATAGCTAGGTATGCTCTTGTTTCTGAAGTGCTACCTCCCGCTGGTAGCCTGTTCGTTATCAATGGAACAGAAATGAGTCTGGCGGGAGGAAAATGAGAGGTAGGGTAAATATTAAGGAAAATTAGGCAGCACTTACAGTTATGTAATTTTGATTTCTGAATTATGCTGCAGTAACATCCACCCAACTAACCAGGCCTTCTCCTAAGGTAATTTGCATTCTCCCTCAAACATTAACTCTTATTTTTGTCAAATTAAGGTGCTTTAAATATTATTTTATAGGTAGTGCTTTGCAAAGTCCATAGAACAAATTACGCAATTATTACATTATGCTAAAAGTGTGAGTTTTATACTAATTACACTATAGATTCGGTCCCTGAAATTTTGCCATAGTTCATTCTATAATACTGCTCTCTTGGGAATGGAATCATTTGGCACCTGATTGCACTAATTACTGTTGAACTTGAGAAACTTTAACGCAGTGAAAATTCAAATATTTAACAGGCACTGATATTTGCAGGATGAAAAGGTGGAGTTTACACAGAAATACGATTTCTTTCTGTAACAATGCCTATAACTTAGAGTTAGCTCTTATTAATATTTATTACAGTAGCAATGTAAGGAGTTGACATTATAATGTTATGACTATGATCAAGAATACCTTGGCCCTAGGTGAGTTTTCCTGCTCTTGTTCCTTCTTTGTGTAACTTGAGACGGGAGGGAAGGAAGAAGCAGTCTGCTAATGAACCGGTTTATAAATACCCAGTAGGCATGCTGACCTATTTAAAGGGTTGTCAAAGGGAGATTATTGTAATGTCTAAATATGGGCAACAGTTTCCATCCTTATCAATCGTACAGAGAATTATTTTCTACTCCCTAATTCCTAACAAGAATGAAAGAAAATCTTCTGATGCTTGATGGCACGCAACACTATGAACTTCCTAATCAGTGTGGTGTTTTCATCCGTTGTGTTTATGTAGGAAACGTAGTAGAAGTCTTTGCACAGAAGTCATTCTGTATTCAGCTGCCATCTCCCATTACACCTTTACCTCTTGCTGTACGGCTGGGAAGTGGTGTTTTGCTTTATGACCCTCATTTAGGAGAGTATTCTGTTAGAGGCCAAAGCGGACACGTGCTATCAGGAAAAGAACCAGGGAGGAATTTGGGTTCCTCGATCAGAAACACGGAGAATGACGTCCCCAAGTGTCTGATCTGTACCTGGTGGTTTTGGTAAACTTTTTCTGACCCCTTTTAGTTATTCTTCCCAACACGTCACTGAAATTGCTTTTTTACTCACCCTTCTGAGTGTCACTTAGTGGTCCAGATCCCTTAATTCTTGCTGAAAACAGTCTAAATACTTTTGTCTATCATGAGCACGACTTTGAATATTAATTCTCTCTCTAGCACACATAAATGCCATCTTCCATGTATTCTGAGTTCTTTGTGAAGTCTCTAATGTCTTACCAGGGATGATATCTATCTTGGTGGATTTCTGGTTTAATCATCCTGATTAGCTATTTGCAGGCGGCTCGACTGCTATGGGTTTTTCCAAACTTTACTTCTGTTTGTACTTGGCATTGTCCTTGTCTTATTAAATCACTGGAATGATCCCAGATCTGATCTGTCTATTGCATGAATAATTTCAGCAGGGCATCATTTTCTGACAAAGCTGCCTGTGTAACTTGTGAAGATTTGCTTGTCACATAAACCCAAACTTGTCTTTTCCCAGGATCGCTGGCATCAGCACTACCTCTAGGTAAAACCATGAAAACTTTATTTTTTTCCTCGTAAAAGAATCATTTGGTGTTTATACTAGCATCGTTGCTTCAAAGACATCTACCACTTTGAAGCTAATTCAGGTATTCAGCTAATTCAGCATGTGTAATAGCTGATCCATTCTCATGATGCAAGTCTTTCAGATGACTGTTTCATTGAGAAATATGCTGATCCCTAGAAATACAGAGGGAGGGCCCTCCATCCGTGTACTGCTCCTGTTCTGCGGTCTCTTTTACAGTGGTTATGTGCTCCCTGACCAGCCAAATGTGGACTGGACGTGCAGTGGCGCACACTGCCTGCTGTCACGGTGGCCTTGGTGGGGACAGTGAACCTTGCGGAACCTCAGTTCCTGGCTACCAAATGAGGATAATGGCTCTTTTCTACCTCATGGAGGTGAAAGTGGCATCTTGGAGGTTGTGAGGAACTTGGTCATTGTGCTACAGCGATGAGGACCAGATCCGAAGACAACACAGGAATTGAGAAAAATTCTCTCTTGTATCCATACGGGGGAGGATGTCCTAAATGTACCCTAGTTACCGATGCCCTCTGCCTCCCTGAACAGGCAATGGTGCAATCTGGGCACAAGGTGCCATCACTCCTTAGCTTGAGACCCATGGAATGGCGTCGAGTTGCGCCAGGGGAGGTTTAGGTTGGACATTAGGAAAAACTTCTACACAGAACGGGTTACCAAAGACTGGAACAGGCTGCCCAGGGAAGTGGCTGAATCACCATCCTTGGATGTATTTAAAAGCTGTCTAGATACAGTGCTCAGGGAGGTGGTTTAGAAGTGGGCCTGGTAGGGTTAGATAACAGTTGGACTTGGTGATCTTAAAGGTCTTTTCCAGCCATAACGATTCTATGTGTCTATAACCTGAGAGAAAACCTGCTACAGCATCTGTGCAGGAGGGGGATAGGGCTGGAGAGCATTTATAGTTCTGAGTACAGCTAAATAAAACCTAATATCCAAGAAAAGTCCTTTACCCGGGCATGTGCTGAATAAGTATTTATTTACTGCAACATTCCAAACACATATAAGTAATTGCTAATGCAGCATAGATGCTGCTGACATAGTGCTGCTTCTGGAATAAATCTTCAAGAGAAAAGTCAACAGAAAACTGATGAGATTTAATGAGCGAGCTGTGCCAGACGCATACTGTAAAACTGTTTGGCTACTGTGCATGTATATCTTTATCCTAATCACTTCTTCACTAAAAATATTCATAAGTGCGCTCTTGCCACATCACAAATACTAGTATGCATTCACATAAAGACTAAGGAAATCGGGCGTGAAAAGTCCTTCATCTGCCAAGGACAGTTTGGGGTTTTTTTGTTTTGTTTTGATTTTTTTTTGAGCAATTCCATAAGAAATATTTGTGCTGCTTCACACCACAAAAGGAATTAGCTGAAGAGCTAATCAGACGGGAACGCTGCAGCAGCCTCTGCGTTGGTGGGTGCGTCAGGTGAGCGAGGGGCCATGGCCCCGAGGGAACCATGAAGCAGTTGCCACCACTGGTATCACCACTACTCTTCTTACTATTGCTTAATCTTGAGTTTCTGCAGGACTTTTGTTTCTAGAAGTAATGATAAGGAGAAAAAGGCTAAATTTTAGGTATCTTTTAATGCCTTTAAGGTTCAAATTTAGCATTTAAGCATGTCAACTACATATTCCTGACTTTGGGCCGTCTCCTGACAAACTGGAGGGTCTGCCTACAGCTACTTATAGACTTTATGCTCTGGCACTTTGTTCTGCTTTGACTTCCCCAAGCTAGGCTAATTGGATGGCTCTGAAGAATGCGGGGAGTATTTTGGCTTTTGAAAATGTTCTCCTTTTCAGGCTGCTTTCCAACCTTTTCTCCCCTGCTTAATGACCCATTCAAAAAAATTTCCAATGAAATTCTTAGACTAGATTTACATAAGATCATTAAAGTATTCCAACTCCTTTACTTTAAAATATTCATGGCAGTCTCACATTGCTGGCTTCTCAGAACCAATTTGAGGCACAACTCCCATCAGCTTCGCTGAATAAGGACGGCAGGGTAGAGCTCTAATTGTCAAAAGCTCAAAAGCTTCAGCTTTGGTAGCTGTGCTCCATGTCAAGTACCAATTCCGAGAGCGCTTCATTGCGCATTCCGCTCACTCTGTGGGGTGGGGGAGAGGCAGGTTAGACGCTTTCTGTTGTCCCCGCTCTTCGAAAACAAATTGCGAGAACTTGCTGACTTAAATCTCAGCCTATGGAGACTTTTCTGTATATCATCTGTGGGTAAAACTTCACTGGATTTGCAGCTTGAAAATTAAAGCAGACTGTGCATCGATATATTAAAAATTCTGTGCAGATTTGTAGCTTACTGGTCTATGACAATACTTGCTTTGGGCAATTTCAGAACGGCAAGAGATGCTGTCCTGTGAAAGGGTGGCTTGATTTGTAGGGAGTCTTTATACACGAGGCGCCTCTTAGCTTGAGCAGGGAAGTTCTTCTTAAGCAGGGAGTCTCCCCCTCTGGAGCCATCCCAAACCCGCCTGGACGCCGTCCTGTGCCACTGCTGGAGGTGCCCCTGCTCTGGCGGGGGGTGGCACTGGGGGAGCTCCAGAGGGCCCTGCCCACCCCACCACTCTGGGATGCTGTGACTCTTCTCAGCGTCAGCGTAGCACAAGCGGTTTCTTTGGGAAGCAGCGGTGGGGACATCGTCTCGGTGTGCAGCCCGGCAGGGAGGAGAGCGCGCTGGAGCCCTGGGGTCAGGGGCTCACGCAAGGGTCACCACCGCAGAGAATGATTCAAACTCTGCTTTTGCCAGTAAACCTTGTGCTGAGCTCCCGCGCTCTGCATAGAGGGTTCCCGCAGCAGCAACCACGCCGCCCAGCCCTGGTTTGCGCCAGCCCGGCAGCGCCCCGTCCCCCGTGCCCTCCGTCCCCCGCAGGGTTTGTCCCCCGGCAGTCCGCACCCTGAAATGTTTTGCTCAGTGTTGTACAGTCCTTCCCATTCCGCTATTCCTGGCTTAATGAACAGCCCGAGATGCAAAGAAAAGTCTCTGGAGAGCAACAGTATGATGTAAAACGTCCCACCATCTTAAAGATTTATTACTGAAGCAACCGTGCTTGGATATATTTTTTAAAATGGGAATGAATAATTTAAGACTGTTTAAAATATATGAATGTAACTTTAAATTAATCAGGTTTTTGTGTACATTGCTTGGCAAATAAAATACGTCTCAGGGGGTTTTGTTTTGTTAACAAAACTCGCCTCCCCTTTCTTTTTTTTTTTTTCACCACAGAAGCAACTTTTGAAAAACCTTTTAATAACATTTCCATGAAACGGAATCATGCCCATCGTCCAAGCCCATGCCTTTCAAAGCAGAGAGACGGCGTCGGCCATGGGAAGGCAGACGAGAGGGCGATGTGGGGTGGTGGAGGGCTGCTCAGGGCATGGTGCTGGTGTGGGCAGGTGCCCACAGGGCCTCCTGGCGCGGCACACGGGGTTGGGAAACTGGCAAAGTTTTATTTATGAGTAGCGTTTGGGGCCTTTTCTAGGGAAATGTATGGTATTCTCTGCCCGAAGCAGCTGACAAAGCATATTTTAACGTCTGCGGTGATGGGTGATACCTTGACAAGAGGTTGGTCAGTCAAGCTCAGCTTCTCACAGAATTCACAGAATTCACAGAATTGTTAGGGTTGGAAGGGACCTCTGGAGATCATCTAGTCCAACCCTCCTGCCAGAGCAGGGTCACCTACAGCACGTTACACAGGACAGCGTCCAGGCGGGTTTTGAATGTCTCCAGAGTGGGAGACTCCACCACCTCTCTGGGCAGCCTGTTCCAGTGCTCCACTACCCTCAAAGTAAAGAAGTTCCTTCTCATGTTAAGATGGAACTTCCTATGTTCAAGTTTATGCCCATTACCCCTCGTCCTATCACTGGGTGCCACTGAAAAAAGACTACTCCCATCCCCCTGGCATCCTCCCATTAAGTATTTGTATGTATTAATAAGATCCCCCCTCAATCTTCTTTTCTCTAGACTAAAGAGACCCAAGTCCCTCAGCCTTTCCTCATAAGAAAGGTGCTCCAGTCCCCTAATCATCTTTGTTGCCCTTTGCTGGACCCTCTCCAGCAGTTCCCTGTCTTTCTTGAACTGGGGAGCCCAGAACTGGACACAGTACTCCAGATGCGGTCTCACCAGGGCAGAGTAGAGGGGGAGGATGACCTCCCTCGACCTGCTGGCCACACTCTTCTTGATGCACCCCAGGATGCCATTCGCCTTCTTGGCCGCCAGGGCACATTGCTGGCTCATGGTCATTCTCACGTTGACCCCTGTCTGGTCTTTATCGGTGTGAGTATTCAGCCCTAACCTACTGTCCACCGAGCGCGGGCGCCTGCTCTCCGAGTCACCCGCTGCACGGCTCTCCCTGTCACGGGCAGAATTAAACACCCGTTGGGTCCGGGATTGGTGGGGACGTGCAGAATGCTGAGGAGCATCACCTGGAGCAAGGACAGGATCGCAGCCCGGCTGTGCCCAGAGCCCGTGCCGCACCTCGCAAACCAACGAGTCGTCTTGGCCCTCTCTTCTCCTCACATTCTCATTTGGGGTGGAACAAAAAAAGCGTTTTTTCCAGTGTTTTTCTGTCAGAAGGGCAAGCAGCAGCTTACCTACTCTGGTTCTAACTCCTGTGTGTGGATGTGGCGGTGGCCGTGGGGGAGGGATGGTGCTGGCACGGCGGGCGCCGTGGGAGGACCCCAGGTGGGCACCGCGCCGGCCTCTCTCCTCCCTGGGTTATCCTGTGGCTCCTCCGAACAACTCCTGTTTTTTCTGCATGAGTGAGGAGCAGCAGGATGGAAATACAGTTTTATACTTCTGATAAATTGTTCTGTTTCCCCTCTTTGTGGTTCCGCGGTGAGGCTGCGGTGAATTCAGCTGCTCTCAAAGGCGGCCTCATACTGGGAGGTATCGGTTCAGTTTTATCCCAGCAACGCAAAGACTGGCGTGTTTTCATACAACCTCAGACTTCATTTTCCATCTGTCTGGTATTCGGACTCATTCCTTACCATGGTTTTAAGGGCACTACTCAAGAACCTCCACATTTTGCATATTGCAGCAGTTTTTGGCAGTCGGGCAGACCATGTAGGATAGGAAACTGCTCACATTATGGGTACCACCAAGGATTTAAAAAACTAAATTTTATTGATTTGCCTCTATTTGACAGTGATCATAGTGCTGCTTCTATAGTTAATTAAAGGTAACAATTTAGAAATTAGTTGTGGTAACTTACGAGCTGCTTTTATTTAGCTGCACCTTCTGATAGTATCTGAAGAATGAGGTTATTGGATCGGTGGAGTGCAGGCGTCGCTATGAATGACAATGTAGAAGAGGTATTTCTGATGCCATCTGCATATACTCTGGTATTTAGGTGAAAGCAAAAATGAGCTTATCTGTAGATGAGTAGGTAGGAAATGATTAGCTGTCAATCACACGACTTGGTTAATGCTGGGACACCCAATCGGCTGTCACTGTTCACACACGGTCTGGCTTATTACTGATTTATTTAGCATTTTGATATTAGCAAATACGTATGTCTAAAAGAAGCTGTCCAAAATGTAAACTCAGAACACAAAGGATTGTATAGATGACACAGGACAGGCAAACGTTCTTGGCCAGCAGAGCGTGTCGGACTGACACTGCAGATCTGAAAGGAAACCATAGGGTAGGAATGGTTGTTTAAATAAATAAATAAATCCCTTTCAGAACAAATATTTTCTAGTGTCGAGCCAGAAGGAACATTTCCTCGTAAAGCTGGTGAACTTGTACACTGTGCCCTGCACTCTGCAAAACGCACAACCAGTTCTTTGTATCAAACTGTGTTTGGCACATGGAGCAGTAATATTTGGCATTATTGGGTAATTTACCCAGTTAACATTAAAAGTTACAACTATTTACAGAACTTAAACAGTGAGCTATTAGAAGACAAACATCCACCTAGGAGCACAGTGGAAAAAACAAAACGATGCATTTAAAATCTGAATTAATTCTAAGCCAAGTGTGACAAACAACACTTGCCAGCATCTCATCCTCTCTTGTAGCACTCACTTGTAAACTATAATCACATCTGTTGTATTAGTATTTGTAATAACTATGCTTGTGATAAACGATCACATCAAATTTTAATAGCTTTCCTAATGTTCACAAGAATGATTGCATAATAAGGTTACCTTCGCTTAAATCTACTGTGTGAAAAACAGCGCGTGCAGTGTTCTGACAAAAGTCAGCTTCCTATCACAAGAACAACTTCCACAACAGCCACTTCACAGCAACAGCAGAATAGCGAAGCAGCAAGCAGCGGAAACAAAGCTGCCCAGAAAAATCTCCTTTGTGCAGGAGGTAGGGACAGTGAGCATGATGTATTCTGGTGTGCTTCAGAGGCAGTGGCTTATTTAGACCTAAAAAGGTCAGTTTGCAAAACTCAGTTTTCACGGTGTATGTCAAAAGCAAAGTGAAAGACAATAGCGAAACCAAATCAGGAGAATAACAATTAAAGTAACGACTCCTCATCTTCTGTATGCTCACATCACCGTGTCTTGCGCTTTCAGAAACTTTTTTTGCACTATATATACTCTCTATACAACTAATGCCTCCATTTTTTTTTTTAATGAAACCATACCTAAAATATATGACAGTACCAAAGCATCTGCAAGAAGTTACTGCATTTAGTAAGTTCTTTCACCGATCTTTAAGCAAAGCCGTGAGAGAGCCTTCCCCGCAACGCGCAGCTCTGCCTGCTCTGAGCGCAGAGGTGGGGATGGCACAGGGTACCTTAGAGGGCACCGATGGCTTAAGGGAACGTGGCTGCCACCACACACCGTCCAGTCCCACCTTCTTGTGCATTTTGCTTCTGAATAATACAGGATTCACCTACGCTGTGTGTTGTTTGATTTTCTGTAACGTACAAAATTCACAACCACATTCCCTAAGCCTGTCAAATGTAATTCTTTGCGGGCAACGTTGGCCCTTGTCAGAGACTCCCTGATAATCTGAAAAAAGGGCCATTAGGACTTGTCTTATGGCCAGGCTGCTGGCTGCCATGAGAACTTCGCGTATTTGCCTACCTGGCAGCGCACATGGCGTCAGGGGATCCTGAATTACCCTTAGCGCAGAGAAAATGAACAAGGATAGCTGCGTGTAGCCAGTGGATGAGATTCCGATCTCTGTTACAACAGTTTATATCTAGTTATTTATAACTGGTCTATAAGAGATCACAATCTGGTGGCTTGTATGCTGTGCAGTATTAGGAGAAGCTGAATTACCCAGTAATTTGGGTCCTGCCGTCTTTGTCGCAGAGAATCTGTACAAATGGTGTGTTTATAGCCCAGCAATTCAGTCGTGTGTTATTTAGGGGCTGCAGTAATACTATAACAAAGAGTAAGAGCAAAGATCAATGGCTGATGCTTGAACCCTGAGATGTACCCGCTTTATAACCCTGGAAATACTTGCTGCTTCGTGGTTCTCCATGCAGAAAAGTCAAACTAGCACTTGGGTTGAAAAAGAAACGCTCAGGCAGAAAGAAAAGGAGATCATCCCGGGTTTCCTGGGCTTCTGAAGCATATTGTAAAACGCTGGGAAAAAGTCAGTGTCACACCTTTCTGTTGTAGCTCAAATATAATATCTAAACGCAACGTAAAAGATGAGATTATATGTATGATACAGGTTCTTCCAACGCATACTGAGGTCAAGCCATTCCAATGGGGTGAAAGCTGTTAGGGCAGGACTAACGTAGAGGCTACGCTGAAGCCGGGAGACGCCCTGCAACGAAGGCAGGACCATCCAGCAGGACATTTGGGGTAGCAAATCCCCGTGCGTGTCTGTTAGCGCCGGTGGGGAGAGTCTGGACCAGGCACGGTCTGCCACCCCCGGTGGTGGGTCTGCCCCTCGGCCACTGTCCACAGCACCGCAACGCGCGGCACCACGTCTCTGCCCGGGCCAGCCAGCAAATTAAGGAGGCGTATCATTTATCAACCCGCCCATTAAACCTATTCAGCTCTAATACATTAAGGGACAAAAGACGCCTCACACTTTCTTTCAGGTTTGATGTGTGAACGTGTGCGTGCACATGCAAACCGCAGAGGCAGATGTGGCTTTCAGGCCATGTGTGCGGTATGTTATAGTAAATTGCATAGCCCGCCCGTAAGTATGTTTATCATCAATTTCCCTGAGGCCCCACTCATCTCTTAAGGACTTCTTTTGACTTTCCAAACCACTGAACTGCTCTGACTAACCAACCTTATTTAAATTAACCTGACAGATGTGAAAATTTCCTCCTTTTTGCAGCCCCAAAACCAACTCAGTTCTGCAACAGCAACTTCTTTATACATTTTAAATGCTCTGAAAAAGCACTCATATCTTAGAATAGGGCAGACTGGCAAACCTCATGTCCTCGGGGTGATTCATAAAATCACAGAATGGTTTGGGTTGGAAGGGACCTTAAAGATCACCTAGTTCCAACCCCCCTGCCATGGGCAGGGACACCTCCCACCAGCCCAGGTTGCTCCAAGCCCCGTCCAACCTGGCCTTGAACACCTCCAGGGATGGGGCAGCCACAGCTCCTCGGGGCAACCTGCCCCAGGGGATCACCGCCCGCACAGGGAACAATTTCTTTTTTTTTGTTTTTAGCTCAGTGATGCCCAAAATCCCAGAATCAAGCTCTGTTGCGTTACCTATCAACCAGCTTCTTATTTACATTCCGTGTGCTGGCTGTAGAGGAACGTGTTGCGGTGGGCAGGAGGGTGCCGGCGGTGAGCCCAGCGGTCCAGCCTCCGGCTCGCGGTGGGAGCAGTGGCTCTGCTCGAGGCTCCTCGCCAGGCTGCCAGCGCCGCGGTTGTGCCGCCAGCTTCCCCGGCAGCAGCGGGGCTGGGGAATCCACAGGTGAGCTAATTATTTTGGCGACAGTTGGGAGCGCCGGCACTGTGCCAGGCGGCACCAGCTCTGTTGTCTTTGGAAAGGGATGTGAAACGACTGATCAGCACTGAAAGCATGTGCGGACGCTTCCGGATCGCTCCTTCCTTTGTTCCATATCTCCCATTCTTGGGAGCGCAGTCCTGTCAATTGAGCTGCCTCGTGCGTGTTTATACATGAATCCAGAGTGCCAAACAAAATACTTAATACTTCTGCTTTGGCATCCTCCACAGACGGACTGAGGGAGGCTTGCGATGCACAAGCATTAGGAGTAAAATCAAGAAGAGAAAACATGCTATCAGCAGTAGTATCAGTTATTTGATAAGGATTTTATAGAATTGACTATCCTGTTAGTTGTCTGATCTGAGTTTCTCAGTGTCCTAAGCTTGGTCTTCCACTTAGAAATGCAAAGAAATTGTCTATGGCAGGAGCAAAGGGTCAGATGTGAGTGCCTTTAAATGAGGAGAACAAAAGGCAAATCCCTACCGCCAGCACTATCCCTTTACTAGCAACAATGCCACTTCTTCCGCAGAATATACACCTGATTTCAGCTGGTTAAAACAAACCGAAAAAGGACATGTTCACTTGGCACTCTTCCCCTCTCCCCAACTAATTTTTTAAATCTGTTGGATCATTTATTTTGAAATAAAAAACCATAATTCAGCCCAACAGGATGCTCCCAACATGAAAAACTTTAAAGAACAGGTTCTAATTTTAGCAGCGAAAGTGCAGAATGTTACAAGGCAGTGCTGGGTAACTGCAGTGACATGGTGCTCATCGTCACTTATTCCTCTGTTTCAGAGAAGACCAGGTGCCAAAAATGCTCTTTATGCAAAATAATCTGGTTATCATAGATAACCGGTTCAAGATGGACAATTTGTGGACCTAGTTGTTTTATCTACCCATATGGTTCAAGAAAAGATTATCCCTGCACAATCAGAAAATAGTTTAAAAAAAAAAAGACAGAAAAACAGAAGAGAAAGAAAAGCTGGCTTTGTGCTGGGCTAGTGGGATAAACCTGGGATTGCGGGGTCTTCATATGATTTTGGCTCTCCCACAGATTTTCTGTATGAAGTGGCCAAATCACCGAGTATCGCTTCCTTCATTGGTAACATGGGGACACTCACAGCATGTTTGGAGGCTTAATTCATATTGGCAAAGCACTTTGAGACGCTCAGATTGAAAGCGCTGTTAGCACATAGTACTGATATTAATTATTAAATCACGATTGGGCTCTGTGGATGTCTCACAGCTGGCACCTGCAAACCCCGGGATTTTGGTTGGGTAGCCCCTCAAATAAAGCCTACATAAACATCCTAAAAGGACGTTTTAAAGCTGATTATTTGGCAAGGATGGACTTCGGAGAGATGTTCGTGGACTGAGAACAGATTTTGGCTCAGTGGACTTAGAGTAAAACTTCCAAAAGATTCTAGAGATTTGGGATGTCACTACATAACTGGGATAGTTATAACATGAAATCCCTCCGTGTACTCCAGAACTGTACTGGTGTGTGGCACATCCTTCCCTGTGTCAGTGCAGTGGTGCCCTGAGCAGAGCTGCTCTAACCGGCGTGTCTGTAACCGGCTCGTAGATAAATTGGTAAGGTCTGCGTTCCTTTGAAGCTAAATTAAATTACATAATGCATTTTTAAAAGCCTTCTCCTTTTTTTATTTTTTTTTTAATGGATAAGCGTTAAAGTTTTTTCTACTCTCAAAAATGTGGGGAAATCTGAACGTTGGATTGTGCTTCTTGTATTAGGTGTTGTTCCATTCGTCTTAGATAAAGAGGAAAACTGCAATGGAGATACATTTTAAAAGGAAGGTTTCATTTGAATGTATAAGAATACATTTCAGTGTTTCAGTGTGGCTCATGAGTTTTAATGCAATTGTTTATATAAAAAAATCAGTTTTTTACAACTTTATTTTTTGTTCCTAGCTATATATTGCAGTAAATGAGAGTAATGGATGAGTTCCAGCAGGTACCCTGTGCCTTAGGTTCTTCCTGTGCAAGCCAGAGAGAAATATTTATTTCACATATACTGCAGAAACTTAATTCATTTATATTTGGAGGGTGTTTTCAGCTCTTTGCATAGCAGGGCAAATATTCATATTTCAAACTCCTATTGAAGAAAGAATGCTTTTTAAAATCTTTTTTCTCTGTAATTTGTGATCTGTTGAAAACCACTTTTCCCCTGAGCAGACGGAGGGACGGACAGGGCTGCGGTCCCCCGCCGCCGGCAGCGGGAGCTGCGCCTGGTCAGTGGTGCCGATGCTGAGAACCAACATTTCACATCTGTAGCACAGCGAGGATATTGATCAAATACTTTGTGGAGACACATGAAATGTTAACAGTTGCCGCTCAAACTCTGCAGTAGTCTGTAGTGCTGGAAATACTCTGCACTTCAGTTTGGTGGACGTAGTAGTAATGGACAGAAATTTAAACATAATCGTGCAAGGAACTGTTATGCAGATTTCTCCCCCCCCATTTTTTTTTCTTTTTGAAACCTCCCCCTGAGCAACTTTCTGACACCAGAGCCTTCTAACATCTCTAAATGTTGCTGACTGAGAAAACAAACAACACTGTCACATTTGGAAAGTCAAAGCAGAAAAGTGTCTCATTTGTAGAGCGATTCATTTCGATTTTCATCTTGCTGCTGTCACTGAGGATACATGAACAACAGCAGTTGGTATTATCAGGAGACCCAAGCAGACCTGTTTCGTTGGCTGACTTGACAGCTGTTCCGTGAAAGAGATTCATGCTCACAGAATCAAAAAAGTATGAAGACCAGATTTTCTTTTTAACCCTTTCTTGGCTCACTCTGCCTGGCTTACGCTGTAGTGAAAAGATCAAAGGGAGGGATGGGGCTGCTGTGGAAAACAGCGGAGGGATTTAGTTTCGCAAACTACCCGCTGTGTCGCTCCTTCAGGCAGTGTCTCTGACCTTCTCTGGATCTGCACAGCCCTCTGGGGAAAGGAAACGCAGGGGCCGAATTCCCCTGTTCCGCAGGCAGCACGTAGCAGGGAAGAGGTTGACATTATTGTCCCGAATGCTCCGTTTCTCGGGCAGCCTGCATCCTTCGGCCAGGCAGCTTCCTTCCCCTCAAATCAGCAAATAGGCAAATACGTAAATGTTTCAAAAACTATACGTCCTCTTAGTTTTCTGCTTGCTAGTTTTGAAAGCAACATTGCCAGGCGGTTGTGTTTTCTGAACAGCAAGGATCTCCTATCATAGTGGTTTTAACTTGGCTGTTTTGAAATTTAGTTCCTCATACAGCATCTGTCTGCATGTTGACCCTTGATACCAATGTGATTTATGCAGCAGAAGAGTTTGTCTCGCAGTTATTTAGATGAGAGGAACTGTAATATCCGTTTGTTTAATAGGAGTGGTACTGATTGCGCCGTGCTACTGTGCATGGGTGACACCATTGCATTTAGCTGCTGCTGCAGAACGCTGTGGGTTTATCATACGTTACCATGAGGTGTTGTTGCTGTGAATTGTTGTAGTCAATGGGAAATAAAAGACTGTGGCAATGAATCTCCATGAGAGAGTCAAACTTGATATAAAGCTGCTCCATCACAAATACCTGGCCGCGCCGACGACGCTAGAGGGATGCCAGATTCCGGAGAGCCTTTAGTGAGGGCTGCGGGGTTTGCTTCACACTGAAGACAAAATGTAAAATAACTGCACTGCACGAATGAAACTGGGGCAGTTCCTTCCAGTTAGCCCCGCCAGCGTTCCCGGGCACCTCCTGTTCCAAGGTCTTGGAAAGGCGCTGTCCTCCTCCTGGGAGGCCGCGGGGCCCTCGCGGTGCCCAGGCACAGGACTGGTTTGGTCTGCAGTCACCCCACCGTGGTTATGGTTAGTCGTCTTAAACGAATCACCCAATGATCTGGGACCGGTGTCTTGGATAGCCTCAATATAAATCTGATTTAATTATTCTATTAATTATAGCTACTCTGTTAAGGCTGTGACATTGAAGTTCAGCAAAGCTGTTCGGAGATCATACTCAGAGATTTTGTTGGCTCTTTTGGATTTTCCTGTGCTGGGACATGTGTTAACTGTGGCATTTGCCTTCGCAGTCGCATATGAAAACAAGCCTCCGTGTACTTTTTCTACCACCATGAATGCGAGCAGAGGCTCTGCAGTGCAGCGATGAGATCCAGCTGTCTAGCAGAGAAAAGCACAGAATGACTTGACTCGTTGAGTATTACCACTGAACGCCATGGACGGGACTGCCCTCGTTAGCAAGTGCTGTTTCCATTAGGATGTGTTTACAGAACAAGTCTATTAAATATGCATTAACCACTTTTCTGGACAATATATGGCATGCGCATATGCTTGTAGGGAGGCGCAGATGACACTCGTTTGAAATGATGCTCAACCGGTCATGAATTCATTGCTCGTGAGCCACTGACGCCGCGGTAAATGCTGCCCCTTTTCCACAGGACATTTTCTGTGTGGTGTACAGCTGCTCGCGAGAACACGCTCAAACAGCAGAGCTCAAACCCACCGAATTACTGCCGGTGTCTAACACAGTACTCGGCTGCGTCATACTCCCACTGCTGTCCAAAGAGAAGAGAGGGAAGAAATGATGACGGGCTCTTCTTTCAGACGGGGCTGTGGCGCTTTCTTACCTGTTCACAACAACAGGACTTTTTAATTTGTGCAATTAGCTGAAGGCTGCAGCCGGGAGTACTCTTACTGCAGATGAGTATTAGCCAGAGTCCTCCTCCGGCACTGCTCGCTACCGAGCGAGCATCCATACAAGGAGCCGCTTCTCGTTACAAGCCTCATCTGAAAAGTGATGCTGAGCACCTGAACCCCTTTGTTCATTAGCTTGTTTAGGACATGCAGTGACTTTAAACAGCGACTGGACGTGTTCGGATGTAGTGTCATATCATCTTATTATCTGCCGTATAAGAACTAACAACGAGGTTGAAATATGAGGGATGCAGAAGGGGGCGGAAACAAAACTGCTGGTTGCTTTCAGAAACGTATCTGCTCCGAGTGGCCTGGGCTCGGTGCTCCAGTGCTGCTGCTGCTTACAGAAGTCATTCACCAAACTTTTTTTTTAAGCGGGTAAGCAAAACTAATTACTTACTTCAAGCTTAGCAGGCATGAAAGTGCTTTGCTGGATTCGGACCCGCAGTCAGCCATTATCAACTTTAATTACCAGCTGCTATGCTTTTGTATCGAGGTTTAAGGGCTCATCCCGGTGTTTTGAGCCCAAGGACTCCCGGGCAGCGTGCGTGCCCATCCCCTGGCTGACCACGGACCCCTGACAAGTTCTGCACAGCTGGGAGTTTCAGCAGAGGGAGGGGACAGCCTGGCAGGTCTGGTACCAACACACAGTGCTTATTTGCCAGGGAGCGCTATCTTTTTTGCCATGTAAGCGCAGGCGAGACTTTTGGTTGTAAGTGGTTCCGGGTAAGGAGCCCCGAAGGCGTGCGCACCCCCAGCCACACACCAGCACAGGAACTGGCACCGTCCGGCGTTCACACGTAGGGCAGAATGGAGGACTTGATTGCCTTCCTGAGGCTGCAGCATTCGGTAGCAATGGCGTCACGATGTTTTAAACACGGCTGTCTCTTCCAACTCCTTTTCCATGAATAAATTATGAGTTAATTAATGATGTGATTTTATCCCATTTCCTCTTAAAAGCAGTCCTGCTGAGATTTTAACATGTGGTTACAGTGAAGTCTAGGTGTTTTAAACAAAGCCACCCCTTCCAACTCCTTACTTTTTTATTAATAAATTATGAACTAATTAATTACATTTTTCATGTCCTCCCTGAAAACTGCTGTGCTAAGCCAATTGTATAAATACTTTGTCATATGTTTCTTATATTCTGGATAGACAGTTTGATACCGAGCCTCTGAATTTTCGTGATCTATTATGGAATTACAGAATGTTTCTAGAATTATTACTAGGAAATAGTACAGATCTGGGTCTCTTTCCTTAAGAATACGATTTGCTCAGGAAGAACTTTCATGTTATTCGATTTGCACAGTATGAATTAATATTTTAAATCCCTTTTATACCTGTTTTGTAGTATTTGTTGTATCACATAATGACTACGGACATAAGACATATATCTATTTTTTAATGCTAAAATATATTCATTTTAAAACTTTAGGCATCATATACTGCGTGAGATGGTGCACGTAAGTGTGTATCTATAAGGAGGGACTGAAGAAAGAAAAATAAAATAATGCTGAAATTGGCTGGAAACAAATTGCAAAAGCTGAATAAGCAATACTTCATTAGCATTTCTGTAAAATATTTACCTAACCTTTACTATATATAATAATCTCTGCAACATTTAACAGCTGTGGGATCCAGCACTTCTTGTTTTCCTACAGTGAAATGAAGATGTTTTGTGAAAGACATAAATTAGACATTATTTGTTTTCCGAAACTTGTCTTCTCATCCCTTGTTCCTGTTTAAGCACAGTCAGCTGAAGTGCGCCCCGTAGTCTCTGGCTGAGTGGTGATGCAAACCTGCCCTGTGCGAAGCAGAGAGTAACTGGGGGGAACTCTCCTCGTTCGCTGCTCTTGGGAGGGCTCCCCGCTGGCCCGACCTCAGCCTGGGGGTGAAAATCCCATCCGGATGGCTTTTGCCTGGCTTAGCGGGATCAGGTGTGGGAAGGAGGCGCCGTCGGGACGCTGCGGCGCAGGGAGCAAGCACGGAGCGGGAGTTCTGCACCAGTGCTGGGGTTGGACGGGAGGCGTTGGCTCCGGCTTGGTATTCGCACGGGCCAGAAAGGTTCCTCTTCTCTTCTCAGCCATGGCAACTGCAGAGCAGTAGGACTGGGCAGAAATTAGACGTTGGCAAAATCATGAGACAGCTCTCCACCCTTCTTTTGTTTCCGTTTTGAAGGTGAATATGAGAATTTGCCTTCTGTAGTCTCAGAAAGTTAGAATCTTCTGGTTTTTTTGGTTTTGGGGTGGTTTTTTTTTGTTTGTTTGGGTTTTTTTGGGTTTTTTTTGCAGAGACCAGCATGAGTGTAATGCCGTTATCTGGGGAGGGCAAGGCAGCTGGATGCGTCCAGCCATAATTTCCAAAGGGTTGGTTGCTGAAGGTGAAGCCTGGGAGGTTGAGAGTCCGCAATGCACCTCCAGTGACACTGTTATTTCCCTTCTTTTCTGTAGTACACCTAGTAAATTCAAAAGCTGCAGCGTTAATGCTCGCTGATGGTTTCAGCTACTCATATTCTCACTCTCTGTATTGAACAGGAAGGGGGGAAAGAATAAAATTAATGTATCCATACCTACACGCACTGTGCTAAAATTTGCCAAATTGCAAAAGTTCTGCTCTGAAGGGGTAGAAAAATCAGATAGTTAATATGTTGGCAGGGGAGTATATGCAGCTAAGGCATTATAGACCTTGTTGAGCCCTTCACTATGTCACAAAACAGCAGCAAAGGTTTCAGTTGGGGACCACTGATCTTTCAGGCACAATTTTACACAAATCTGTTTCCAAACTGATATTCTAATGCTTCAGTTCCTAGAGAAAGCCTGTGCATTTTCAAAAAGTAGCACAAAGCAATGGAATCTGTTACTCGCTTAGTTATTAAACGTGAGAGACTCTTGCCTGTAAACACAGAATATTGATATTTAATTATCTTTGACCGTTCTAAATTTCTGTGTCCTTAATGCTAAGAATAGAAATGCATACTGAAAAGCTGAGAATATGCTCTAGTAGCTCAAAAAAAATAATCACAAAATACTCTGTGCTTTGTGATAGTGAGTCTCAGTTGTAGGTGTTTATCAGCTGAAATGCAAGTTGCTGTTAAAACTTGTAGGATAACAGGGTAATAAATAGAGAGCAGGTGGGAAAAGACATCCTGCGTGTGATGATTACATGTGTTATAGTAGCAGTTCAGAGATTACTTTAATAATAGAGAAGGCTGCTGCCTGCTGAGCAGATGTGCGACGGTACGTCCTTGACCATGCAGGGAACATGCCTGAGCATCCTGCTGCAGTTTTGAGCTTCGCGCAAGGACAGTTGGCTGCTAAAAATAACTTAAGAGATAACAAACTAAAATATTAATATGTTGTGGGATGCGATGATTCTGTGCAGGCCGAACAGCACCGCCATGCAAATGATAAGTTCCCAAAAGGGGGAGAGAGAATTAATTCTCATATTGCCACATTGAAATGGCTTAAATATGCACCGAAGCTATTTTCGGTGAGCAGACAATTGCATCCTGCATGGCTGTCTGAATGTGAACTGACAGCCCGCTCCAGGAAAATGCGGTGCAATCATTTTTGGGCTCGGGCCAGGCATATCAATCGAGTCGTGGCTCCTCCACAGCAGCCCAGCGGAGGAAATGCAGAACGAGCGTGTCATTCTGTATCGAACAGAAGGCTAAGAGTTTAATGACTGTTCGGGGACCTCAGGCAAGACTTCCATCAACATAGTTAGCCACTGGTGTTTTCAAAGCAGCCATGAAGCAAACACTAACGCTGTAAGAGTTTCCTGCGTGTCCCCTGGCCCGCGGGAAGGCTGGCAGATGCCTACACGTGCTGTTTGTTAAACACAGCCCGAAGCCTTTCGTTTACAGCACTTGTGACATGTATGAAAATCAACGTCCCTAGTTAATTTAGGTCTTTAGGAGGTCTCCTAATGCTACGGATAGACATTCGACATTACTGGCGCTTACATCTTCTATCCAAAGTTTTAAGTCAGAGTGACTTTGCTGTGATGCGATATAAGGGTGAGGGAGTTCTTCCTTTGGCCTTGAGCACACAGACCGGCAAACACCGGAGCTTGTCTCGTACCTCAAATTGCATTTGTGCAAGGCTTCAACTGCTGAAACAAACAAGCAAAAGCAATCAGTCGATACGATAATCTGTGTTGCGTTTGGAATTGCTCATTGATCAAGAGGTCTGGGTAGCAGGGATTGCACTTCCGCAGTGAAAAAGATACAGCGCCCGCAAGGTTTGTGGTACCAGCTCGAACCTGCGCATGAACCGTGCCAGGCGCTGCTTCTAGACAGGCAGAGAGGTGTTAACTTAGAGCAAGAACAAAGAAAACCCACAAAGAGGGTTATTTTCATCTTTTTATATCTCTGTGTGGAGAGAGAGAGAGAGATAGAGGTATTTATTTAGTTGACAAATAAGCTATCCTTGAGCTAATTTCCTGTATGATAGCAATGATTCCTCTTCAAAATACTTTTATACCTTTTTTAACAACGTACAAGCAGTACAAACACTTAACATGAACAGCTCTACTGGTTTATTACTCTTTCAGCATGTGTGCAATGCTGTCTGCAAAACAATACTTAGTGTGGAGGACCTAATTAGCCAAAGAAATCAAGCAGGTAAGTAGCTCCTTAGCTTCCGGCAAGGACTTCTTTGACACATTTACAGTCACTGAAGATCCGATCCTGTTATTTGTAATACGTCAGACAGATTTTAAACTAAGTCTTCTGATGTACATTCAAACTGGAACGCCTGCGCCTCTACACCACGGGCCAAAACATGTTCTTGTGGGAACCACCGCGTGCCAGAGGCACGTAGCTGGTGATGGGGTGTGCGACTGAGCACGGGGGCACGACCGCGGGTGAGGGAGGCGGCAGCGCTGTGTGCCCCACCAGCTGGGCAGGGGGCTCGCATTCCTTAAGGGAAATGGAATTTAATCCCTTGCTTTCTATGACA
This sequence comes from Charadrius vociferus, assembly GCF_000708025.1. Taxonomy (NCBI): domain Eukaryota; kingdom Metazoa; phylum Chordata; class Aves; order Charadriiformes; family Charadriidae; genus Charadrius; species Charadrius vociferus. Next base: position 1,891,985 of record NW_009647688.1, read on the forward strand.
TTCCCTTCCCAGTAAAAGGTTAAATAATTCCTGTTGGAGATGAGCATCAGCAGTACACCTTCAGACCTGAGTCGGTACTGCTGTGCTGCCACGGGGTTTCAGGCTCTCCTTTTGCCCGTGTGCTTTGCCGTATTCCGAGGATTAACCGGGAGCACGGCGTGCACAGCCTGTACCTCTGGCTCCGAGCGGGAGGGGAACACCATCTTCCAGCCGATCTGCCCAGCTGTATTCACCTGGATGTGGTGGCACTCAGCAGCAGCACAAACATTTTGAATTGATGTACTCCAGATATTTGGCCATTTAATAGCAGAACAAACACGATTATTCACTGTCTTTTTCACCAATAGCCTTTTTTGCAAAGCCTGAAGATAGGAAAATCCTGAAATGTATTTCTCTTGGATCGTTTCACAACTCAGGGCTTGATCCCGTAAGCTGTAGGTAGTGAAAAAGCAGAGCTAAGCCACCGGCAGGATTAAGGAGCGTGCTGTATTTATCGCACGGAGCAGTAGGAGAAAGTTGACGTTCAGCCTGCCGTGCTGCTGGGGTGGGGGGTACTGCTGCCTGCCAGGCTGGCCAGAGCCCTGGGCTGCAGCCGGAGGGACAGCATCGCCCCGCAACCGCTGCCCGGGGGCTGCGGCACCCTGCTGCCAGGCTGGGCTCCCACCGTCCCCTGGAGAACAGTCCGCGCTCCTCCACCAACCGGCTTTGTAGGCAGCAGCAGGGAATATGAGGACAGGTCTCTTGTGAGGAGAGGCTGAGAGAGCTGGGGGGGTTCAGCCTGGAGAAGAGAAGGCTCCGGGAGACTTTATTGTGGCCTTCCAGTACCTAAAGGGGCTCCAGGAGAGCTGGGGAGGGACTCTGGATCAGGGAGGGGAGCCATGGGACGAGGGGGAATGGATTTATCCTGAAAGAGGGGAGATTTGGATGAGATATGAGGAGGAAATTGTTGCCTGTGAGGGCGGTGAGCCCCCGGTGCAGGTTGCCCCGAGAAGCTGTGGCTGCCCCATCCCTGGAGGTGTTCAAGGCCAGGTTGGACGGGGCTTGGAGCAACCTGGGCTGGGGGGAGGTGGCCCTGCCCAGGGCAGGGGGTGGAACAGATGGGCTTCAAGGTCCCTTCCAACCCAAACCATTCTGTGGTTCTATGATATCAAATGTATAAGGACCAGCCCGGTCCACGTGCCGTTCCTGCACCCGTCCTGCTCCCCCAGCTCAGGACCGCGCTCTGCCACTGGGTGTGCGGGGCAGCGCCCGGCGACCTCCCTGGGCACAAGGCCAGCCCAAACCACGCTCCACGACAGACCTCGAGTCAGCCTTAGAGGAAGGTGGTTTTAACAATCATAAAAAAAAGTTATTACTAGTTGTCATATTTTAAACATGATTTCAAGGATTTGTTTAAAAGCCTTTTTTTTTTCCAAATCCCTTTCTCCTGCAGTCAAGTGATTACGGGAGTAGTTAGAATTTTATTTTTCATGAAATAAGTGTTCTGCTGTCATATTAACAGAAAAATATTGGAGATGACCGTAGGAAAAAATCCTCTACTAAGTTAAGATTAACCAAATAAATACAAAAGAATTAAAAATCTTGTAAATTGATACTATGAGTTCCAACAGCTTTCAAAATGTTGATGCTGTAGGTTCTTTATATCTTCAGCCAGCATTTTAAAATGAAAACACTGAATTAAAAAGAGCTTTAGAAGAGTAGAAGCAGAAATATACACCAATACCACAACAGAGACAGAAAAACCTGTTGCAATGAGGGGGAGAAGTGTAGGTATTGTTTCTTTGCTTCAGTTTCTCACAGTCCTTAGTCTGTTTACAGAGAGATGCTTTTCTGTCCTTGGTCTATCACTCCATAGCGTATTAAGGAGAAGGCAAATATTCACATCGTGTTGCTGATTTCCAGGGGGGAAGGCACGTGATTAAGGTTTAGCATGTATGAATGCGTTTGCAAAAAATCAATGCTGTAGGCAAAGTCTTTCTGAAAAGATCCCCGCGATCCGGTGTTGGGTAATCAGAGATGTGCTGTGGATAAAGCCCTTTTGGAGGTACGAAAGTGGATTTGAAACCACGTGAGATACACCTCACAAATTCCCCAAACTCAGTCAAGTCTTTGCGGGATAAGCAATTGCAGGAGGCCGACAGGCAGTGCCCTCCCGGCGGCTCCCGGTGGGCTGCTGCCTGAGGGGGGATGCTGGAGTCGCGCAGCCAGCGTATCTGAAGCAGACTTGTCGGTGGCCGGTCGCGGGGAGCTCCCAGTCCCGGCTGCTTTGGGCAAAAGGCTGAGAAAAAATGTTATGATGGTGACACAGCATGTGTCAGAAACGTCATCGCTCTTCCATAGAGGAAAGCGAGCGCTGCTGGAAGTCGCTGGTGCTCTCGGGTATCAGTGGAATGTAGTTTCCACGCGTCTGGCCATCTTTCATTGCAATCTCATGCTATACTGAATACGTCTGTTCGGGCTGAGGGCCACTTGGAAGTGAGAAAACCCTCGATGGGACAGGAACTCATGTGCAGTGATGCCTGGCTGGAGCATCTCAGAGGCAGTGGGAGAAATTATGTGCAATGTACAGCAGTGTGGTTCCACTGAAGTCACAGATTTAATGTATTTGCTACAATTTGCCTTTCTGTATTAATTTTTTTTTTCCAGCTATACAGATATTGCAAACTTAACTGGGCTTGGGAACAAAACCTGAATGATATTGTAGAATAGTTATTATCAACCCAGAAATGCCATCATGGAATTTGAAAGGATTGAGAATCCCATGCGGGGAGATCCCAGGCTTCATAAATTTAGGGAATGGCTTTTCAGTCCTTTACATTTATGTATACCTTCTATTGACTTTGTTAAAACCAGGGAAGTAGCAAAACTGTCTGTTCCTTAAATAAAACCTGTAAGTCATGTCTGAGGATTCCAGGCTGTTCTATGAAAAAGCAACGACATTCTCTGAGCCGTATTTTTGGTTACATTAACGCCCCTCTATACTTTCTAGCAATTTAGGTTGACTTTCCCAGGGTATAAATGACAGAGGGAAAGCATAAACGAGCATCAAACTCCATGACGTTAAGCAAACTAAACTTGATAGCTATGTTAACTGATACATTTTTGTTACGCTTCAGTGCCTCCTTTCTCTTTTTCATCTTATTCTGAAGAACATGCTCGAGAGGGCACAGGTAGAGAGCATTTTATGCAGCCTGGGTGGGATTTTCTTGCTCGCCTCTCCTCCAAGGGCATTTCTCTTTCTTGAGAAAATAAATACTACTTCACATACATTTTAATTTCATGGGTATTCAGAAGAAGGACTTATGTTGCAAACTGTAATCTAATGAATGAATGACTCATGCTGCTCTGCCCTATCACTCATGCAGTTCCAGAAAATCAAGAGAAGTGGCAATAATATTAAAAAATCAATTCTGATTAAAACAAACCAGCTGTAATTTGGCTGATCTAACTTCAAGCTTTGGAAACCTGAAAGTTGATAAAGCCCAAGGTTTATAAGTTTAACCTCTTTCTGGAAACTGATTTCAGTTGTTTGCAATGAATGAAATAATGTATTTGTAAGTAAATATTCTATTACAATAATGTAGCAAAAATAGAAATATATAGGGTAGCATTAAAACAACTGAAAGAATACTTTCAGTGCTAAACTTATGTATATAAGCACGTATATAGCATGATATGCACGGCCTTCATATGCCATTTTCATTCTTTGAAGCTTTTTATGTTATATTAATAACATATGTGTGATTTGGGAGGCACAAAACAACATACCGCTTCACTTCAGAACAGAATAATCCACGTACTCACTGCAGTGTTTTATCTCCAAAACCTCTGGAAAGTGCGTGAGTTGCCATGTAATATGTAGTAGAGACTGTGGCATTTTAAGACGCTGCTGCCCTTTATCCATTTGTTTTTGTTTGACTGCATGAGGCTTTTCCATGTTAAATCAGTATTCTCGGCTCGAAGCACCTTCATCAGTGGCTTAAATTCAGGAGACGCTGGCTGCTCATGGCCTGGACGGGTGCACGATTCGCTGGGTAAAACACTGGCTGGATGGCCGTGCCCAGAGAGTGGTGGTGGACGGAGTTCAATGCAGATGGCGGCCGGGCACAAGTGGTGTCCCCCAGGGCTCGGTGCTGGGGCCGCTTCTCTATAGTATCTTTATCGAGGGCCTGGACGAGGGGATCGAGTGCACCCTCAGTAAATTTACAGATGACACCAAGTTGGGGAGGACTGTTTATCTGCTTGAGAGTCGGAAGGCTCTGCAGAGGGGCCTGGACAGGCTGGACCGATGGGCCGAGGCCAATGGTGTGAGGTTCACCAAGGCCAAGTGCCGGGTCCTTCCCTTGGGTCATGCCAACCCCATGGACACTACGGGCATGGGGCAGAGTGGCTGGAAAGCTGCCCGGTGGAGATGGACCTGGGGGGGTTGGTTGACAGCCGGCTGGGTATGAGCCAGCGGTGTGCCCAGGTGGCCAAGAAGGCCAACAGCATCCTGGGACAAGAAGGACATTGAGGGGCCGGAGCGTGTCCAGAGAAAGGCAACAGAGCTGGTGAGGGGTCTGGAGAACAAGTGCTGTGAGGAGCAGCTGACAGAAGTTGTTCAGCCTGGAGAGGAGGAGGCTGAGGGGAGACCTTCTTGTTCTCTACAGCTCCCTGACAGGAGGGGGGAGCGAGGGGGGGTCGGGCTCTGCTCCCCAGGAACAGGCGATGGGACAAGAGGAAACGGCCTCAAGTTGTGCCGGGGGAGGTTTAGATTGGAGATTAGGAGAAATTTCTTCACTGAAAGGTTTGTCAAGCACTGGCACAGGCTGCCCCGGGCAGTGGTGGAGTCGCCATCCCTGGAGGTGTTTAAAGATGGGCAGATGTGGTGCTGAGGGACATGGGTTAGCGGTGGGCTGGGCAGTGCTGGGTTGACGGTTGGACTTGATGATCTTAAAGGTCTTTTCCAACCTAAATGATTCTATGCCTCTGTGATTCTAAGGCAAGTTTAACCAAACCCCCAGGCATGGTGGGGCTGCGTCCGGACTGCCATTGCTTCAGCTTTGTTGTATGATTCTTGTGCAGCCAGGAACTGCGCTGGTTCAGGCAGCCAACCCTGCTGAAAAAATGATCTATCTAGGAGGGTGACACAGCTGGAGGAACTGAGTTGGACTTGTTATAACCCAGGGAAAAAAGTTATTTTTCATTCCTAACAGCTCTGTAAACAACTGTCTTACTTTGCATTGGAAATGAAAATTCATGAAATTTTTTTGGCCAGCCAAAATGTGGGAACAGTGTTCTCTGGTAGAGCGGCAGAAGCACGGATCTCATTGGGATTAGCTTCCTAAACTGAACTCCAGTCTTGGCCTCAGATCTATTCTAGCAAAATACATTATTTTCGCAAAATACATTTTTTTAAATTGTTAAATTCAAAATATTTGGTCACTAACAAGTAATTGTAGGATTACAAGGTAGAAGCAAAGACTTTTTTTTTTTTTTTTTTTTTTAAATTGTTAAAGACTAAATATACATTTCCCCTTCAATTTATCAAACAAGTGGATATGTAAACTTGCCTCTGTGGGCACTTCCATACCTAGAGTTCTTCAGAGTTATTAAATTAGGTTGTGAATGTCCATATCTATAAGCAACCTTGCCTTCATCCCCATGCAGTTTACTTGAGTCCTTAGTGCTTGAAAGAGCCCTATGCACATGATTCCACAGTACCGTACGCCATTTTCATAAATGGACTTTGCTAAACAAGAATTATGATAATTAAAATGTCATTTTACTAGGACGATTGCTGTGCATCATTTACTCAGATTTGGAGAAATCTGAGGCTGACCATACCAGGCATGCCGCGACCCTCCCGGTGCCTCCTGCGCAGACCCACAGGGTTCCACCCAGCACACTCCTGGTAACGTCACCCAGAAACATGACTCTCTAATCACGAGAGGCCGTTTAATCCAAGTTCATAAATGTCAGATCTTCCAGATGAATGTGCACGCTGTGGGTCGCACACATTCCCACGTGCTTAGCTCGTGTGTGCAGTACCAGAAGGGAATCCATCCTGTGGGCTCCTGCAGGCACGCACGCGCTGACACGTGGCACAGAAGCGCAGAATGACATTTCGCACGTTTAAATTAGCCTCCTGCATTTTCTAATATGTGGTCAGAGCAGAGGCGGTATTTAAAAAAAAAAAATAAATACAGTTCCTTTCCATAAATTGTGATTTTTAATTTAAAAAAGGACATATTGTAAAATCTTTTCTGTATGCACAGTCCTCCTGCTGCTTGGCTGTGTCACCCAGCCAGGCTCCAGCACACCTCCCCACGTTAACCAGAGGGGAGTTCTGCTTTCGAACTGGCACGGTCAAGCTCTTAATTACAAATACATGAGTAGAATCTCTGAATTTACAACCAGTCTGACTAAAGTTAGACTCCTAAATCCGTAGTCCTTCATCTAAATAAATGTTCCGGTTTAAAAAAGCACAGTTTTGTCCAGTGGGGATTGTTCAAGGAGGAGAAGTGCACCAAAAAGATGTGTATTTATATATGAAACTATTCCGTTTGTGTGTAGAAAAGTAATGTGGTACTGAATTTTTTCTTTTCAGGGCTTTGTTGGAGGTTTCAGTAGAACAAATAAAACAAAAGTTCTGAGGGTCAAAATCTACTGTTTCGTTGTTGAAATCCAATTACCTTAGAAATAAAATGCTTTTGTCTAAAAAAGTCTTTAACCCATCTTGTTCACCAGTTTAGATAATAAAATAATTTATTTAAAGGTTCAAGAATAAGTTTAGGGAACAAAAGTGATACTTCAACGTGCCTCAGGATAGCTTAGCAGACAATTAATACTGCTGACTGAAATAGTTGCCCTCCACTCTTCTGCAAATAACAGCCACAGTGAGTTAAGCTGCAGTAGTCATAGAAAATAATTAAAATGCACATCTTCACAGAGAACTGTTGCATAGTTTTACTATTAATTTGACAAATGTAATCCCTGAGAATGAAGCTTATCACTGAAATAGCAATAGAATTTTTGGGGTGTTGCTAAGCAGTATCGTAATTACCGGGTTTGATATAAATTGCTCTTGTGTGTGAGAGGAGGTAATGGCTCATGAAAAGGCATTAACCTTTCGCACCAGGGCGTGGGGCGACGTCTCCTCGCCGCGCTGCTGTAGGGGACCGGCTTCTTCCTGCGCAGCTTCCCCTCCGTTTCCGTAGAAGGGGAAAAGATTGTAAAATCAATCAAATCCTTATGGCTGCAGCTAATCTGTTTGAAAGGAATATTTGTACGCGGTGTGCGAGGTCTGCGCTTACGGGCGTTGCTGCCAGCCACCCTCCCAGGCAGGAATACGACCGCACAAACCCTCTGCTCTGCAGAGCGCCTGACAAGTGTTTACACGTTAACATTCATTAGAAGGCTCGGTCAAGCAATTCATGCTTGATTAATTGATTATCCCATGGTGACAGTTCATTTTTTTTGAGATAGCTGCCAACCTTAGCAGGAGCAGGACAGTCAGACCAATGACAAAAGACACTGATGGACAAACACTGGACTTACCGAATAGCTGCTGAAGTGACAGACCGGCATCTACGGAGTTTAATCAATGCCTCAAAGACATGGCAGCGACGCTATAAAGACTGTTTATTCCTTTTCTGTTCATTTATGAATTGTTAATGCAGTCAATCCATATTAGCTTCATTTGTTGTTTGGTTAAAATGCAATTTGAATTTTCCAAGTTAAAAGTTGCCTTAATATCAGGTTTTGTACAGTGAAATTTATGAGTCCTTACAGATTTATAAGGTTTTATTGGTGGCTAGAAAGCCAAGCACAATTTCTGACTTTGTTTATTCCAGCATTACAGAATTAGCAAGAGTTGACATTGCAGAGCTTATTGAATAAATTCATTTCCTTGGCAGCATGTGCATTTTGAATTTTCTTGAGTTAAGCCAGAAAAAGTGGATGCATCAGCACAAGCCAGTAAATAGCAACTGCACTGCGAGAGGATTTCAGGCTAGAGCAAGACAAGGAAGAAGCTCTAAACCAGAGCGAATTATCCGCAGACAGTAAATGTGTTGGAACAGATCCTCCCTTGCCTAATGGTACTGAAGTCCACTGAATTACCCAAGAGACAAGTTTGGCCCGATATTAATTTGCAGCAGATGTTTGACTAACTAATTATTAGAAAAAGCTTGAGTGTATTGCGATATAATTACCTGATATTGCAGCGTACTGCTTTCAGAGCTCGTTTCGGTCTTATTCTTGCAGTAGAAACAATAATGCAAACGTCATGGTGTAAGTTCTCTGAATGACCACTTGGGTTTGTGAGTGTAAAGAAACAAGATTCCCAAATCATTCAACGGTTGCAGCTTACACGAGAAGTCAGGAACGGACGGATCAGTAACCGAGCCCACGGGCAGACATTGTTTTGAGCCTTGATGAGGCAAATATTCAGAGCGCCACTCTTCTGCCATCACCCACCTCCATTCCTCTCTGTCCTTAATATCCTCTTCCCGTGCGCGTTACGGGGTGACCGGGCAGGACCGCGCTGGGGCACCAGAGGTGCTGCTTTGTCCTGGATCCCTTGCTGCTGCTATGCCCGGGGAAGCTGCTGTAGCTCACGTCCTCCTCGACAGCTGCCCAAAGACTTGAGGTGGTTCTCCTACAGTCAGGAGGAGTTACCACTGAATTCAGTTGCACTTTCCACTGCTATTGCTGTTGTCTTGTGAATTCCAACGTTTCTTGAACTGATCCCAACACTCCATTACTTTCAGCAACAAGCTGTAGGAAAGAGTCCTCTCTACGCATCTCACTTTTTGCCAACATCATGTTTGAATCCATCAGTTGCTGGTCTTTGTCCTCCCTGAAGTTCTAACCATGCAGCCACCTCTGGGCACGACCGTGGTGCTGCAAACAAACTCGAAGCACAAGGAGAGGCATGACGCCGCATGTCTTCTGAATTGTGAGATTGTTCAGGAGTCACGGAAAGAGACTTTTTTGAAGAGAAATTAAAAAGATTGGGCTTCTTTGCCACAGTAAAAGGAGCGTTGTAAGAAATATGAGTGTTTCTGAGACCATTGAAGAAACTTTACTGGCTAGTAGTTTATTCCATAGCAGACTACCTTGCATTTTGCTCTAAATCGTATCATATCATCCATTGCTAAAGGCGGGATATTTTAATGGATAGATGGGCTGCTGAGCCGAGCCACCATGGCAATTCCTATGCTCCTATTAACAGAGGCTGCTGTCGTGTCAGTGACAATTAGCAGGCAAATCCTATTACAGGAATAAGATCACCTAATCCTCAACCCTGGTGCATGCTAGTCGCTATGATACGTGTTTAATTATAAGGCTTCTTCAGGCTGCAATACTTTGTGCAAAAATTCAGGAAAATATAGAAATTGTGTTAGAAGACTTCACTTAAAAATGACAAGTTAGACATCTGCTACTTCAAAATTATTACTCCGACCTTTCTAATTGGCATAACTACTTCTCTGCGCCGTTCCGAGTGGCTTTTTACAACCTGTGGTAACGTAGGACAGCCAGCAAGGTCTGAAGCGTCACTAGCAATTTTCCTCTCTGCTGCATTTTTAACTTGTTTACAAAGGTAGAAAGCAAGAAAAAGATACTTGGAGAGAGCCCACCGGTACTTTATCCACTGGGCGGTTTGATCCTTTTAACCTTGTTCGTTAGGTGTAGCACAGAGAGAGCAACATTGCAGGAGTGGATGCCAGAGAGCCGGCTGCACGCTGCGATGCGTCCGGGCGCTGAACAGCCCACCGCCGAGCTCCAGGAGCCCTTCCCCGGGCACCGCCGCCTGGCGCACGCCGGGATGCGGCAGTTACTCAGCAATGAGGAAATTCAGCTTTTAGTTAGCAGTGGCTACTGTCTTGGGGCTTCTTGTTTGGTTGGGTTTTGTCTTTCTAATAGGAAAAGGGCTAAATCCAAGAAATATGAAATCTAACCAAAATAAGATGAGTTAAGGGCAACCTGTGCTTTCTGTTTAGTTGCAGCACAGAACGCTTTCCATGAAGGATGGTTATTGTAAGAATTCCTTCCACTCTTCTGTAAGCTGTCTTTGGACACGTGTAGTTTGCAGAATAAATCTTGTATTTGTCCCCTGTATATTTAACAAGCTCTTTATGTGACTTCCTACTCTTCAGTACTTGAAGTTTGGCAAAGTATTTATCACTAGCATAAATCAGCTACCCTTTGAGTTACCAGTTAAAGTTTAATGGTGGGAGATTGAGACCTTTTGTTGTTGTTGCTTTGGGAAATGCCACCTCAGAGTCTACCTACAGCCCTTGACCACGCAAGCACACCTTGGCCTGGAAAGCTCCACCGTGATGTTGTTAGTGTAATGTTACTAACGACTCTCAATAGCGATGCATTTTAAAATCTGTTTGTTATCTTTTTTATTTCACAGAGCTAGAATAACTGCTGTGAATCTCTGTTCCCATGATATACATGCTATTCCTGGTCTTCTATTGTACTTAATTGTTCCCTGGATTAACTAAATTGTGAGCTGGGGGCTCAGACCCCTGAAGGTGTGCTGTCTTGAGCTGATGCTCTTTCCAGTTACCACAATTAAATCTCAGTTACAACAATGAAACAAAACAATTAACAATCCTTCAAAAATTAGTTATCCTTTTTCGCAAAAATCTATTTCTTTTTTTGGCAGCCTACATTACTCTTCTTATTCTTCCCCAAAGCCCAGGCTATACTTTCTCAGTAGCTCTTTCAATTACAAGTATCAGTATTATGATTCTTTGTCACGCTTTGTATTTTGTTATCCCGAGACTCTAAATCTGTTCCTTTTCTCTTCCATGTTATCTTGAACATCTTCATAACAAAAGTGCTGCAAAAGCTATTGGAGAAAGATCACCCTGTCTGACAACATCATTCTCTGCAGCGTGGCAGATTTTGAATAGAGGGTACCAGCGCTGCTATACGAAGCAGCATTCTCTCTGACAAAGGAGGATAAGCATCAGAGGCAGCTGGGGAGAACCTCTGATTCAGAGTGCCGCACTGTGAATATGAATTTTACCCAGTAATAAGAAAAAAGCAGAGTATCATCTTTCGTCAGCGGAGTTCAACTCTATTGACGCGCAGGGGCTGAAGGCACTGATAAGTGCTTGGGACACAATCCAAAGCAAGTCAATGGCAAAGTTCCTAGGGACTTCAGCCGTCTTTGAATCGGGTTTTCTAAAGCTGTTTTTAAGGAGCTTATGTACCTGAATCTTCACCCGCATTAGGAGCTAGCAGAATCGTTGACCAAATTAGCTCTTTATGTGTGTGAGAGGATAAAGCAATCCTAAGAAAGATCTGTGTGCCTCAGGCACCAACAGGTTTAAAGCAGAGGTGTCGCTGGAACCTGCCGAGACCGACCGCGGGTGCTTTTTGGGGTTGGAGCGGGAAGGCTCTCACTCGCCTGTAGGACTGCTGGATCCTGTCCCCGTCCAGTCCCACTCGCTCCCATCAGGGCTTGTGCTGCTGTCTGGGCAGAGGGACGGGGGCTGAACCGAACGGCAGCTTCAGGGGTGAGGTTGCCATCAGCCGCAGCAGAGCCCGTGTGCGCTACTTCCGCAGCCTTCTTGGGGGAAGGTCCGTTTTAAACCAACTTTAAACCAAACTGGCGATTCTGAAGCTTTGGTTATTTCCCCAGCTATATCCTTCCCTTCCTGTTGTTTCAGGCATATAAATAAGTGTTAGAAGAAGAGATCTGAAAGATGTACGTTTGCGAGGAGGGTTAAGCGTGGTTGCCACGTGCTAACGCGCTGCGTCTCTGTGCCCGGCCCCCGTGGCCCCGCGCACTCCCGGCGATGGATAAGCAGTACGGGTGACCACAGGGAGGGGGAGGGAAGAGCTACACCAAGACTCAGCCTCAAAAGTTCCCTGAATAAAGACAAAACAAATATTGTGTGGCCTCTGAAGAAATGCGGTGCTGGGTTTTCCCCCTAGAAGCCGAGTGGGGCTGCAAAGAGGGCCGTTAAGCGCGGGCACATTTACTGCTGCCCGTCCCCTGCGCTGCCCGGCGAGATAGTGCCACGTCCCAGCGGTGGGGTTATTTGTACCTGGTGTGGGGCGCTCCTGACCTTGCACACCCAGGAAGCACTGTGTTTTCCCTCAGTCTCCTTTTGGAGAGAACATTTCTGGGTTGTAGTTCAAACCCAATGCATGGCTCTAGGCGCATTTCTGGTAATTATACCCTTAAAACAGTAGTTTCAACCTTCATTAAATCTGAGAGCCTCTGAAATGATTCTGCGGACATGCGGACCTCTTTATATTGAGGTCTGCTGGGTGTAAGCTTAGTTTTCTTATCTTTTTTTAGACCTTTTAGTTACCTTAAAAGCAATCCATGGACTTCCAGGGGCCCACAGACCACTCTGACTTATTGACAGCTCCTGCACTGACGTGATCGTGAATTTTAATCAGGAAAACGCAGAGAGGCAGAAGGAGGGATGGCAGAGCTGTGCTCACAGATCAGCTCCGCAGTGTCTCCGAGCATCCGACGTCTGGGCTTTTTGCAAAAGTAAAGCTGACAAATGTGCCTGTGAGGGAGCTGCACGAGGCTGTTTATGCATTGCCTCGAGAATAAAATTTTGCTGGGGAGAAATCCCTATATTGCATCTTCAGACTGTAGGTATACAATATTACTAGCTAGAAGCTGTTGAATTTTAAGAGTAAGGTTTAATTCCTGTGGTTTGTACCCACAGCAGGGTACTGTTCTGTTGTGGGAAATCGTATCTACCAAACCTTTATGTAACATACATGGTGCATCATTTTGTTTGCCATGTCCAGCAGAAAAGCAGCTGTCATAATTTTCAGTTTTACTGCCTTCAAATAACCTTTCCAAATGCTAATTTCCTTGTAATGCATTCTCCAGTAATTTTCAATGGGCCAGCATAAACAGCATGTCATTTGCAGTTTTGCTTTCTTTTTTTGAAGCACCTGAGCTCGACTTGTTTCGTAATAAAACTGGTATCTAATTTACCACCCATATTATTCTAATCACAGTAACATCTTTCAGTTTGCATACTGTGTAATCAGGCTTTCACATTATTCAAAACCAGTTTATATCTGGTGAACTTCTGATAATTTTTTCTTTAGTTTCTGACAGTTATTTAATTGTCTTGTTAACATGGATCATTTGATTTTATATCAGCTTAAACTGCAGTCTGGATGGTTCGTTTTTGCAGTATGCTGTGTTGACAGAAAGGTACAGAGAATTTGAATGGATGTGTATCTTATTAAATGCGTATTTCATTAGCATATCATGCTAATACTCTTCTCAGTTCAATAAATTTGTGTGGCACTTAAAGAACTATTAGCTTCTCTATAAAGCTGTGGATAAACATTTTGAAGTGGTATGTTGGAGTTCATTAGTTTTCATATATGTGCGTAGGTGGGTTTTTGCTTTCGGCTTTTGAAGGCAGGCAGCGGTGCTGCCGTGCCGCGGTCGGTAGGTTGCCCTCCAACGGTGGTTATGGTTGTTGGGCGTGGAAGTGGGGTTTTTGGTATATGCGTCTTACAAAAAAATCACTTTATTTGGCAGTAATTATTTTGTTTTGGACTAGAATGCTTGAGGAAGGGATCATATCTTTACCTTAATAAAATTCTCTAACTAAACATAAGTCACATTTTTTACATCTGTCCCTTCATATCAGGTGGGTCCCCAAAAGACCCATTCATTGCTCCTGCATCATGGAAAGCAGGGAAGAGCGCTCAGCACAGCAGGAGAGCAAGTTGTGTTTAATGCCACGTCTAGAAGAGAGCAATGGTCTACTTTATAAATATTAGCTTTCCTTTGAAATGCCACTTAAGCAAACTATGTCAACATTTTGAATTGGTAGCTAAACCAAAAACAGTTGGGAAAAGAATAAATTGAGATTTTTTTCTTTTTTTTCCCCCTGCTGCAATATTGCTTGCCTTTTGGTGTGGATCATTTTGTTTAATCCAGAATGTTTCACTCTGGCTTGGGATGTGTTTTAACCCTTATTCTTTTTTTTTTTTCTCCTTCCCCCAAGAAATAAAATTTTGCAAAATTTGCATTTCAAATATACTCGTTTAGAAGATCCTATTTGGTTGAAACCACACTTTTCAAATTACCTATTTGAAGAACAGAGAGCATTCGCCGGCTGTCCGGTGGGAACAGTGAGAAAACTTCCCCTGGACTACAAAGAGCATTATCAGACGGCGCTGCCCCCGGGTATTGATTCAATATAAGCAGTAGTACGGGTAGATAAGCTTGAGTGGTATTTCTTTTAAACTCTGATTTATCAGGGCTGGCCAGTGACGAGAGCTATTCGGCATTCACCCACTGCGGTCAGGACGGAGCCTCGCTGGGTACCGTGCTAACTGCACAACGTTCCAATAGCTTTTGGGCTCCAGTTTTAAAACACAAACTGTGATGTACTAAGTTCAAGAAATGCAGAGAATAAAACTAAAAAAGCCACTGCAGCGTTTGGGTGCCATGGTGCCTCCTGCCCGTCATGCTGTCAGACCCTGTCGCTTTTCGGCTCCCTGTGGCACACCGGTGTTTGTCTGCGGCCGCAGCCCCAACAGGAGCTGACAGTCACCGCGACCCACAACTGCAGTCTGCTCGTTAGCGGAGAGTTTGCTCTGACTGCGACGTCTGTATTTATTAGTCAATACCAGTGTTCTCCTCCTTGTGACAGGGACGGTATCAGAGAAATGGCTTGGGGATTGTCCCGTTCTGCGTCTCAGTCCCCGCTTGGGCACGCGCAGCTGGGTTGCCCCTTCCCTGCGGGTGTCCGTGGCAGAGCCACGGCTGTGGAGGAGATGGACACAGCAGCACAAAGGCAGCTCTGCATTCAAGAAGTCTTTGGTTTGTGAAATTCCTGCCAAGGGACCTTTCAGCTTGAGAGATACAAAAATAGAGACAGACGCACAGAATCCCAGACTCCCAGAGTGGTGGGGTGGGCAGGGCCCTCTGGAGCTCCCCCATCCCACCCCCCGCCAGAGCAGGGGCACCTCCAGCAGTGGCACAGGACGGCGTCCAGGCGGGTTTGGGATGGCTCCAGGGGGGGAGCCCCCCCCACCTCTCTGGGCAGCCTGTGCCACTGCTCTGCCGCCCTCACAGCAGAGAAGGCCCTCCTCAGGTTGAGATGGAATTTCCCATGTTCCAGTTTGTGCCCATTACCCCTTGACCTGTCCCTGGGCACTACTGGAAAGAGTCTGTGCCCATCCTCTTGCCACCTGCCCTTTAGATATTGATAAGCATTGAGGAGATCCCCTCTCAAGCTTCTCTTCTCCAGGCTAAACAGCCCCAGGGCTCTCAGCCGCCTTCATCAGAGAGATGCTTCAGTTCCCCGACCATCTTGGTAGCCTCCCCTGGACCCTCTCAAGCAGATCCCTGTCCTTCTTGACCCGGGGAGCCCCGAACTGGACACAGTGCTCCAGATGTGGCCTCACCAGGGCCGAGAAGAGGGGGAGGATGACCTCCCTCGACCTGCTGGCCACACTCTTCTTGATGCACCCCAGGATGCCATTGGCCTTCTTGGCCACCAGGGCACACTGCTGGCTCGTGGGCATCCTGCTGTCCACCAGGACTCCCAGGTCCCTCTCTGCAGAGCTGCTCTCCAGCAGGTCACCCCTAACCTGTACTGGTGCATGGGGTTATTCCTCCCTAGATGCAGGACCCTACGCTTGCCCTTGTGTTCATGCATCTAGGCTAAGAAAGTGCAGTCATTAACATGCAACAGATCTAATGAGCGCTTTGTTTAGGGAGCAAAGTCAAAGCCAGAACAGAATTGCCTTTCCCCAAGGTAAGCCTCTAGCTCTGGGCACCTTCTCCGTTGAGACAGGAGATGGTAAATATTTTGCTGCTATCAAGACCTGTGCTTGCTTCTGATTTCTCTAAATGACTACAAGGAGATGGTTTGTCTTGCTAATTAGAGCTGCTCTCATAGCAAATAGGGTTTCTCCTGGAATATTAACAACTTGCCCTTCACTTGAATGTTTTTACAGCATCAGTGGTTGGTTGCTAAAAGGACAGAACCCAGAAACATTTAATTAATGAGTATTAAAATATTCAGAATTCTTGAAATGCTGTCTCAGCAGTTCTTTGCAAAACATCTTTCGTTCTAATCAAGTGACTATCTGTTTGTGGTGGCATGGAGGGCTGTGATCAAAGGGGCTGAATGCCATAAAACCACCTATAAACTCACGCACCCCTCTGAACTCGGTAGGCGCCAACGTTTGACTCGCACTCCCTAATTTGAGGAATCTGGAATCTAATTCACATTAAATTGCAACAAAATATACAGACACCAAGGGACGGAGGGCAGCCGTCGCTACTCCAGGTAGGGACAGGGCTGGCGGCGGCGGTGCTGGGGGTGGCAGCCGGCTGTCCCCCACGTCCCCGAGAGCGGGGCTGCAGGCGGCGTGGTCCTGCTGCCCAGGCTGCCTCACGGGAGAGGTTTAAAAGCCAGAGTTTCTTCCCCTACCCAAAAATATAAGTAAATAACCAAAAAATACAGTGATGCTTGAGTTTGTCCCCAAAGCAGAGGGGGCAGGAGCTGCCGAGATGGCATCTGCCGGCGGTGGGAGTACCGCTGCCGTTGGCTCACGGCCCGTCCCAGAGAGAGGGAAAACCTTCTTCACTCCTGGAAGGGACTGTGGTGGTGGCACATCCAAGACTAATGCGAAGGGTAAATCATGGACAATTCCGCCTTTGAAGCTGAAGGGGGAAAGAGGAAAAATTCACTCATCAGTGCTGTAGGGCTGTGATTTCTACTCTGTGATTTCACGGAGGAAAGAAACTGTGCCGCTGAACTCCTTTTAGGAACTGTGTCCTTGGCTTATTAACGCGCTTTATGTGTCGTCCAGTTTCATCGGGGGAAAGGGCTGCACTTGTGTGGGGGTGGTATTATTTTAGGAGGTGTCTTAGTTAATTATTATCTACTGAAACATCACCTAGGAGATACTCTTTCTCTGTCATGCAGCTCGATATTTCATGCAGTAAAAGGTAACTCTTCCATAGTTCATTAAATTGTGTTGTGGTGAACTTCTCTCCACTGGGTCTCAATTAAGAAGTGAAGCCAGTGCCTTTAGAGGAAAAGGCATAGAACAATCAGAATATACTGAATATATAATTTGATCTCTGGAAACAAGCAAGAGGAAAAATATGGTGTGCAAATGTGTAGACACTAAGAACGTGTTATGTCTCAAAGGTCTGTATATGGAAGTTAGATCATTATTGTTCATTAGGAATATTTAGCGCTTTTAAAAATTTAAGGTGTCCTTTCTAAGTTCGTTAACTACTGTAAATTTACTGTAGTAAATATTAATTTTCCTTACTACTTCCCTTGCCTCCATTTTAGCACCCCTGGGAACTTCAGTCATAACGATTCTGGGCCCACTGTCTAGTAACATGAATTATAAAACTGCAGTAAATTTTTCATTGTATTCTAATTTAAATAAACATTTTGGTTTAGTATTTTTTTTTCCTTTAAAAAAAATGTTTAAAGTATCTAGCAGAACTAGTGTCCCCGGATGTTCTTCTACAAAACCCCCACAAAGCTCCTTTCATTAAATCATTTCCGATGTGAAGAACAGCAAAGGAAGTTATCTCAACTTTTGCTTCTCAGACCTCCTTTCTACCATTCTTCTTTGTGTGCTGCAAACATCTTTTTTTTTTTCTGGTTCTCTCCAATTTACATGCCTTTCTTTCCTGATGCTGCTGTTACAATGGTTTGCTACGGTCTGTTCATTTTGTTTTTCCCCTACAAAATATAAATCATCCCCAGAATCATTCCGCGGGTACTGGTGGAACACGCCACCGGAGCAGGCAGCGACGTGGCTGCTTCAACATGCAGCACTGAACACATCGGCAACACACAGGTGTTAGACAGTACCTGCCTTGGTACGTTCTTGAGTAACTTAATTCCCTTCAATAGCATGAGAATGAGCAGCTCATAAATGCAGAATAATTGGAATTTTAATTAGGTAGTGACTCAAAGATGCCTCCTGTTTACAAGGTAATAACACCTCTTGAGTGAAATGAATGGAGGGGCAGGTTTCCATTGAACAGCTTATAAAAACCCAGTGGATTGGTTTCCGCTATTAATCTTGGCTGTTCGCAGTATCTAAGGGAACTTGGTGGCTGAGGTGCCGACGTTTGTTTTGGGCACGTGAATGGTATCCCAGCCCTGCTTAAGTTCTCACCAACATCTTTAGGCCGAGTTTTAAACGACCCCAATGAACTGCGTTAAAGTCTCAATGAGAACAGAATTGCTTTGCTATGGCATAAAAGTCATGGTATCTACCTGCGGGTACATACATTTACTTTTGTGACTGTTTGAACACAGGCATTTCCATTTGTTTACAATGGAGTAGTGAGAGGAATTTCTTTTCTTCTATGAGA
This sequence comes from Charadrius vociferus, assembly GCF_000708025.1. Lineage (NCBI taxonomy): Eukaryota > Metazoa > Chordata > Aves > Charadriiformes > Charadriidae > Charadrius > Charadrius vociferus. The sequence goes on from NW_009647688.1 coordinate 1,910,352, forward strand.
TAAGCATCATCATGTTTTTCCTAGCAGCTGCATGCACAATTAGGAGGACCCAATTAAAGCGGCATTCAGTTCACACAGAGCGGCAGTGATTGCTGTCTGTAATTTCTCCTGTGGTTTGACTTATGGGCATTAAGCTGTGCAGAACTTTATTAACAAATAAAGTCAAGTCAAACAAGTCAAGAAAAGGAAACGCAACGAGCACTGGAAACTGGTATGCAGGATCTTGGCCGATGCGGGTAGGTAGGATCTTGCGCTACCTACAGCTGGCGACAAGGAGTCTCCCCTCCCACCCCTCTCAAATAGCCACCGGGCAAATGACCCCTTTCCTCTGCCTCGGCTTGTGCTTTCTGTCCTCCTGGCCACAGGAATAAGTACTTGTGTGTCTCCTCCACTGCCATGTCAGCCACGCTGACTGCAGCCGGCGCAGCCCATCCAAACACTCCTGTGAATCCAGCCTAAAATAATTCTAAAGCCAAATGTACCGTTGTTTGTCCCAAACCTTATCTGCGCCGTCGCTGGAGAAAGCTCAGCACTGCCTGACCCTCATTATGCCAAATGGAAGGAGAAAGGTAGATGAATTAGAATGGAGAAGGCGCAGGGCGCTGGAGCACAGGCGCCCTCTTGAAAGATGAGGAATTTCATTCACAACCTGCTTTTTTTTCCCCTCTTGAGGCTGTTCAGTTCCCACCGCTCCATACAGTGACTGGATGGCCCTTGGTTCCCCCTCAGCCCACGTAACTCTCTGTGAGTATGCGCACACATACTCGGTGGCACAGCATGTTTCGCTTTCGTCGTTTAGGGACACCCAACGTCTGCAAACGCCGATCTCTTGGCTAACGTGCCACAGAGAGCCGGACATCAGACATCCAGTCCCTGCAAAGAGGTTTGTGAGAAAATGTGTGGTTTCCAACTAGAAAGCAGGAACAGAAGCCCCAAAAGACTCCATTCTGTAGGTGTGAACAGCTCATAAATGCAGAATAATTGGAATTTTAATTAGGTAGTGACTTAAAGATGCCTCCTGCTTACAAGGTAATAATGTCTCTTGAGCGAAATGTGTGATTCTGCAAAAAGGGGGAAGGCGTTGCCCTGATGTGCAGAAGTGGCGATGGAGGAAGAGCCTGGCCAGAGCATTTCCCCCTTAGTCACCACACAGGTCTCCTCAAGTGGCCGAGGCCACCACGGGACAAAGACGGGACTGAACTTCACAAGGCGCAGAATACTCTGCCGGTCGGGCGGCAGAGCGCTGGGGGCAGCGGAGCAGAGCTGACAGCGGAGCCGCTCGGTCGATGCTGGAGTGCTTTCCCACGCTGGTGCCGTGAGCCGGCATCCCCCCGCCTGCCGCCCGTGCTCGCCTCCGGATCGCTTCATCGCCTTGCGGACGTTGAGTGGTGACAGATCCCAAACCAGTCACTTACTTTCAAAAACAGATAGATTATTCATTTGGAAAAAAATGATAAAGATGTCCACAAGCAGTTGCTCTTGTGTAGGGCCTGTACAAGATCAATTATTTGTCTCTTTATGCTCTCTTGCCTGGCGCTAAAGCAGTAGTTAACTGGCAGTTCTGATGCGGATACACAAAGCAAGCCGTAAGAGAGAAGAAAGCCACCTTTAATTTCAAGCTCCACTAGAATCATGAAAGGAAAATTAATGTTTACTAAATGAAAAAGGATGGTATCGCTGGAGAGAGGAAGTTTTGGTTAAGCTTTTAGGGGAACGTTAATAACTTTGAGAAATGGAAACATATTATAAAACATGTTTAAAATGGCATAAACTTTAGAAAATCCAGAAAGTATTTTAAACTTAGGTAAGCTCCTCATTGTGGTATCAGGTTTTAAAAACCAAGCAAAGCGAATGATAGCCGACATACGGAAGGCGGCGTTCTGGTACTGACACATTTTCTATGAAAAATCCAATATAGCCGTATATTTAGACTAAATGTTTTGAGGTGGAATGAAAGTCTGCTGATCAACTTTTGCACATTTCTGTAGCGTCTCTGTGAATTTCCAGGGGAATCTGAGGAGCGTCCAGGCTCGTTCCCAGGAATACACTTCCACAGAGCTGCCGCTCCGAGAGCCCTCTGACACATCACAGCGCGGCTGAGTTTTGCCCGTGATATGTTGCCAAGCCCCATAAGCGAATGCAGCTCTGAGATGGCAGGTCACTTTTTATTTTGCCAGATGCAACAAAGAAGTGTCAACCTCTGACAGTTTTTAAAAGTAGGCTTTAAAAGAAACATCAAACCCTTTTTTATTTTTTTATTTTTTGACCAGCCAGTATCTGAGAAGAAATGCTCACAGAAAAAGAGAGGAGAGGGAAATTTGTGGAAGCAGAAGCTGTACTATGTGAGGGATTTAGCACTACATCACTCTGGTTTTATGCTCATAAATACATTTGGGATTAGGTGACACGGACTTCATGCCATCAAATAAACGGGCGGTGGATCTGAGTTCAGTCCTCTGATGAGCGTGTGCACCACCGCAGTGGGGTTACTACTGCTGCCAGCAATGCACGAGATTTTGTGATAATTGCACAGTTAATATGCTTTGCCTTGCATTTTTGTTGTGGGGTCTTGCAGTCCTCAGTTACCTTGAATTCCCTGCAGAGAACACCCGTAATAATAGGAAATGGAAACATTTAGCAGGTGAATTGCCCGGTTTAACACAATATAGCACAATCTATGCGCGGTGGGGCAGGACGGGAACAAACGGCGGCAGCTTTGGATCCCGGTTCCACACTCTGACACCCACGTGCTCTGACTCCTGTGCAGCGCTTGCTGATGGGTGACGGAAAATGCCGGTCCTATAAATGCTGGACTGCAATGCTACAGCTTAAGAGCTCTATTTGCTTTAATGAGTTTTAGGCTAAAGCGTGTTACCAGTAACTGTAAAAAAGAAGAAAAGAAAAAAAAAAAGTTGCACTCTCACTATACCGCGTCATAAATAAATGCTGCATTTTTCATAAGACTGCCAAGGCTATGGCGGAGTCGTGAAAGCAGGGAAAAAGCATTGTAGGAGACAATTTCTATACGTTACTTGTGATAAAACAGCTTACACGTGATTGCTTTCAGCACTAGACTGCATTTCCTTTGAGGAGGTTTGCACTGGCAGTGTGGTGCCGGGTCTCCTTTGTCGCCATCTGGGTGGCGTTTGATCCCCCTATAGCGGTGGACCGATGAAGTCGGTGCCGGCACTTCTTTCCAATGGGAAAAACAACCAGGTTCACGTTCACAGGCTAGCCCACAACCATCTCAAGCAACAGCGAGAAGAATACCATACTCCTAAGAGCACACTTCCCTTCCAGCTGCCTTTCCTCCGCAGACAAGGAAATAGACCTTTTTCTTTTCCTCCCAGTCACCGCAGACCACTGGGAACTAGCCCGCACACAGCAATGGTCTTTGCTGAGGGAAGTTCAGCTAAAGAAGGCTCAGAGGATGCGCCTGCAGAGGGTTCATCCCCTCTCGCGTTGGTGGAAGCCACCCTTACACACGTCGCAGTATGCCGCTTCTGCTTGAAAAGAGTAGCGGCGAGCCCGCTCGCCTCCGCTACGGTCACCACGTTCCTTTGTTCATGATTTCTGCTGATGCTGATAGTTGAGGAGCAGATTAAATGGCTTCCAGTTTATAAAGAGGAGTAAGTTGCAAATTGTAGGAAAATTACTTCTGAAATTATAGATCAATGCTAGTTCATTTTCAATTGTATTTATAAAAAGTTTCCAGTGTGACAAACGGTACATTGTGCACTAGGATAGTATTATGGAAACGTACAGCGAACGCGGAGATGTGCATAGGACTGTAATTTGTGTGTAACGAGGTGTATGTGCTCTGAATATGTAATTAAGAAAATTTCAGTGTAGCTGTAATATTGGTATTTGCTCTAAGGCTACTGCAATCTACAGTGAGATTTCTGCACTGTGGCTCCCTTGTGCCGTCAGGTTTGCAGCCTTCAGGCGGTCGTCTCTCCTTCCTCCCTCTCCTCCCCATCACACCCTTCGCAAAGCAGAAAATAAAGAAGATGACAGTATTATGTTAGGGGCTGGTAGATGAGGTAAGGACAGCAATCACTGCAGAATCTCAGTCAGATGAGTTTCAGGCTTGGTTACATTCATACTTGACTTTCAAATTCTGATCTAGAGTGCAAAGCCATTTCCATTCTACTCCCTGTTTTCACCCTTTGGAGCTTTCACAACAGGCATCCTTCGAGATGTATTTTCCGCCTCTTGCCAGCTCTCAGAGTAGTGTGTGTCCATATATAATCATCTTAAAAGTTCTAGCTGAAAACTCTTACAAGTTTGTGGATTCAATACCCATATGGCAAAAACCCAGTAATTTTTTTCCCACGAGTTATTC
>NW_009647688.1:1914743-1933956 GCF_000708025.1 Charadrius vociferus
ACACTTCCCTCCGTTTTTATTTGGCAAAATCTCCTATTAGAAAAGTGGATACCATTTTAGAATATCCCTTCTCTTCTGACTAAAGTCCCGTGGAGCGCACGGTCTGAAGTCTGGCTGTAGATACTGTAGTACAGCTGTAGGTACCGTGTCCCCGGTGCACCTCGGGAGCAGTGGTCCTGCTATCCATGGCCTCACCCGACCCTGGTACCGGTGGCCACAGTCCCGTCTCCTGCCCGAGGATGGGCTGCGCTGCCGCTCGGACACCGCGCGCTGTGGGGACGGGTTCCCTCCTCCGGGCTCTCCTCTCCCTCGCTGACGTGGCGTGTCCGAGGTGCTCTCCCGCACCGCCCGAGTGCGGCTCTCGCACATCCAAGCTCTCCGTGCTGTCAGGGAGCTCGTAAACGGCAGTGGCCCTGGGCAAGGCTGCGAAGGGGCTCGCCAGCCCTCGCAGGCCTCCCGCTGTAAATCCCGGGAGAGCGCCGCGTGCCACGCGCCGAAGCAGCCCCCTGCTGACCCCGGGGATGACTTCCCAGCGGCTTTTGTGCCGGCGGGACAAACGCAGCCGTGGAGTGGCGGCACGTGGAGTTACCGCAGAGTTTTTGCATGTTTAATACCCTATCACAGACCGGAGGGTTACAGGTTCCAGAGGCATTAGCATTGGGATAGGGATATATGTATTAAATATTCCTTTGTGCGCCGGGTGCAAATGTGCTTGACTTACTCAGAACAAATCCTTTACTCTGTCTAAGAACAACGGCGTGATTACTGCAGGAGCCAAGGATGACGTAGTTGCACAGGGAGGATTATCAGAGGAGCACTGCGTTTCTGTACAGGGTATGACCGTCATTCACACCACTTCTCAGCCCACCCCCTGCTTTGTCCTGCCTTCTCCATAGTAATGGCACTCGTAAAAGGCGCCCAGAAAACGACTATCGTAAGTGAAGTTACCGTCTCTTTATTGACCACAGGAATATCTACTGCATTGAATATATTGGCTTGGGAAATCTGTTTTGCCCACCCTAAATGGCTCTGTCTTAAATACATCTGCTCTATATAAATATGTGCACTACATAAATAAAACTACACAGACAGCGTGTTTGTCAATCAGCAAAATGCTCTGCACCCGCTGTCCCGGGCACACGGGCTTTGTAAGCACTGGTTTCCAACAGATAAATGTAATCAAGGTTTATATGCTCACAGAAGCCAACAGGATGGGATTGTTTCACTCGAAAGATCAGAAGAAAATTGTAACTAATGTTGTGGAAAATTACTTTGATATTGCTTTCTCAGTACAGCATCACAATTAGGTAGCAATGTGAAGCACAGGGAAAGAATAAATGAATAGTAACAAATCAACACAAACAGCTACTGTCAGGAGTACTTTGCTCAGTGAAAGTAATGTAAGCATTACTTAAAGTTTTATGACTGTGGATTTTATACTGGTTTAAGTAGTACATCAAGGTCTCACCATCATGCTAGCCAGGACTAAAACAATCAAGAACAATTTCCGGAACAGACAGATAAAACTAAAGTACCAAAGTATTTTTATTCATCTTGTTTCATAAGTTGCACTATCTTATATTAAAGATGACTGAATGTACTAACAATGAAAAATGCCCTTTTGGACAATGCAAAACTCTCCTGCGCTGCTTTTCAGTGGAAAATAAACATTACTGACTTTTCTCCAGGCTCCCTGATGCGATTCCAGCGTCTGGCAAATACGTTTCACGACGTAGTAACTACATGGGAAATACAAAAGCAAAGGCTAATCCAATAAAACTTTGCCGTGCAGAATCTGTTGCCCTAAGTAGCGGTTGTTCAATTCTATTGAGGGCGCGATCAGACAAGCAAATTATAGCAATATCCGACCTCCATTAGAAACAGACCCTTTGAAGGGGAAGCAGTCTGCGCAGGGGAAGGGAAGGATCCTTCCCAGCTCCCCAAAAACGTCGCCTGTGATGGACAGATTTTCACAGGAGGCTCTCTAGAGATGAAACACGCCCGCCTCGCTTTTTAATGAAATGAATGGACATTTGTTCCTGTGTCCTTTAAACCACCTAATACGTTTCGGTGATAACCGGGATCATTTTCAGAAGCGGTGGATGTGAGGAGTTTCTGAGCCCACTGGGAGCTGAAAGCACTTAACACACATGAAAATCAGCCAAACAGAAATAAGAGTAATTGTATCGAGCACCTTTTACCCAAGGGTACGGTCTGGTTCCTATTAACATAAATGGTAATTGAATGTGCGACTCGAGCGATTGATTGCACACCTTTGGCGGCAGCAGCGCGGTTGGGACGTTCGTGTTTCCGCTGAGCGGAACGCTGCCCGAGCTCGTTACGGGGTGAGGGTCCCTGCTGGGGGCAGGAGCTCTGTTGAAACTCGCTTTTATTGAAATGTGCTCGGGCCTCCCCTTCCCCAGCTGTATCCCTCTCAAAAATCACTTCACAGGGTACTGCAATCAGCCGTCAGCATCCAGGGGGTTGTGGCAGAGAGAACAGAGGTACGACAGGTCAAGAGGAGGGACCGATAATAAAAAAACAGAGAAGAAACTGCACTGGTTTTGAGACACTACGAGAAATGCCTTCTCTTTCAGGAGCAAAGAATTAACTTTTCCATGCAAAGTTACACATTCTTAGCTGCATTCGGGTCCTGCCTGCCTTTGCTGTCCATGTCTTTCCCCTCAGCCCCAATCTACTGGCTAATTTCAGCCGCACGTGGCCAGTACCGCCAGGTTTAATCTGTAAGCCCTTTTGCATCTAAGTACACAAAAATAAATTGCAAAAGCACTGAAGGGACCGGTTAATTCTCCGCTTTGCACAACACTGATGATTCATTAATTCTATAGTTTCAGCTGAGCGGTTGCTTTCAAAATTGGTATGCAGTTGGACTAAATAATAAACATATTAAAGTATAGTTTGTTTAGTGACATGGAAATAAGCACTTAATAAACCTGCACACAGAAATTAGCATTTAATGTAATTATTTAAGAGTTCTCTGTGCTAGGGTTCATCTCCTTTAAAAATGTTAGTAATACTTTAAAATATACACAGTCGTGTTCACTGCACAATGAAGACATCAATCAAATAGATTTCTCATAAAGCACGTATTTAGTCAAAGGAGAATTTCAGTGCATATAAGAGCAAACACAGTGACCAAACCTCGGCGCACAGGGGCGTTATTATGATCCGGAGAAACCGCGCTGGCATTTGTCTGGGCTCCAAACCGGCCCTCGTTGCAGCCTTAGTCAAGGAGAATGTCACTGTCCCTAAATCAAGCGATCTCGTGCTTTTTCATACTTCTGCGTGCCCCTCCTTTAAAAGGAAACCACTGTTTCAGCCCCCAGTTTTCTAGTTCTCACACTGATGTGGTCTTTGTGGCTCTTCACGGTTTAAAGGTAGTGGCGCAGGAAGATGGGGTGCGGGTGAATGAAAGTTATGGCAAGTTTTGTGGAAGTTAAGCCCATTAAAGCACTGCATCCCAAAGGGTTTCATGTTTCCTGCGTGACTCATTTATGCATCTCCTATTTTGCATCTCCAGGACCCACTGAATACCGTATACAGGCAAAGGGAGATTCAGAGGCGTGTATTTGCAGGAACTGAACTTCCGGCAAAATGCCTCATTGTCACGTTGTTAGTGGTGTAGCTGGCAACAGAAGCTGCTCTCAACTTCAGCAGAAAATTAACTCTGTCCAGCTGGACCCTGTGCACCTTGGCAAGGATTCCTGCGTAATCAGTCAGTTGGTTCTTGGAACAGTTTTTTAAGCAAACTCCTCTTTTTTAAAAAAAATTAATTGTTAATTAACTTCAAAATAGCCTTTATTTTAAAAGAAACCTTACATACCTTTGTTGAGGCAACCCCTGTGAAATGTGTAAAACATGTTAAAGGTGTACGTACAAAACGTTGCACATGACCGAGCGAGCGAGCCAAACAGAAATAGAAATGCTGACCTGGTGTCTGCTGATGAACTATTTCCTCTGGATCCTGCAGGTGAATGAAGACAACGAGCCCAGCAGCTCCAAACAGCAAGATGAAGGAGAACATACACGTCAGCCTCATAATTATTGTCCTCAGATCAATCCGGTTCTGACCCAGGAAAAGAACTGCATGCAATCTCCAGGGCACTCTTCACTCATAGTCTCGTCCTCTCATCTGGAAGTCTGGCGTAATACGTCTACAAGAGATAAAAAAAACAAAGCCCTAAAACTTAACATACAGAGCACTTACTGTCCAAAGGCAGATTAGTAGATTCAAGTCCTTGTTTAGACCAAATAACTGATTTCTCTAGCATTTGCTTGGTACAGTTAATTGCAGTCATCCAGTCAATTTCTGCCCCATCAGTTTGTCTTTAATTGTACGTCACTGGTTTTAACATGTTGGAAAGACAAGGTAGAATATCATTACAAAGCGCAGTTGGGGAAAATAGGTCATGCCATGGCTGCAATTTGCACAGAAACCCCTCTTAATAGTTCACTTGCTTCAAGTGAAACATGTCTCACTTTTTATTTTTCACTGGTTAAACAATATGAAAACCGTAAAGCGCGATAACGGGGGGGAGACGATCACAGGGGCCGCACCTCGCGTGTCAAACGCGGGGCGCAGGACGAAGGACTGGCAGCCGCCCGCTTCACCCGGGGTAGGAACGGTGGAAGGAACGGGGTGCCCCAGGGGTCAGCGTGCCGCCCGCTGACGGAGCGCTGCGGGCGTGTGGATTTCCGAGGGAAATACTGGTCACAGGGCTTGGGGCGCCTTTCACAGCCCGCTCCTGGGCTCGGCTCTGCCAACGCTCACTGCGCGCTCCGGCGCTCGCCGTGACGCGCAGTCCCGGGGAGACGGCGGCGGCCGTAGTCCCAGATGGCCACTTGGCACGTCACCCCGAGCCCCGCACGGAGCACTGCCCTGAGGCACACGCTTCACTGTGAGCACAGGAACGGTCCCGCTGGAACCAGCGTCCATGCCGGCGAGATACTAAGAAGTGAACAAATGAAAGAAGGGGAACCAGAGAGGAAAGAGGGAACCAGAAAACCAGTAGCATTGCCACATGGCTATAGTAATTAAAATAAACGCTGTTGGCACACAACTATGCTGGTCCTGCCTTTTTCAGTAATAGGAAGGAAGGTCGATTAGAGCCCAGGCGGTGGGGCTGGTTTCCAAAAATGTAACCAGACTCCTTATGGAAGGCAGTTATGGAACACAAGGACGCAGCGGTGGGGATCGCTTGGCTTCTCCCATATTCCTAATTGTAAATGTGAGCTGGTCCAAAGGAGGGTTTGTGAAAATGGCTTTGGCTTGCAAAAGAGGTATTAAGTACAGAAAGACCGTGTAACGTTAGTTTGTGGGGAGGATGGGTTGTGGAAAGATGGTCATTCAAAATAGTTACACCAGGAAAAGTCTTCAAAGGTCAGTTCTCGGCGTGCCTAGAATATTTGGTGTCAGGGGCGACTTGTTTACTTTTCATGGTTTCCATACCTGTTTTTTAACCTTCTGCAGTGTATTGGTATTTTAACTTTCCAAAATGCACCCAAGAAGAACAGCAGTTGTCCAGTCCTGATGAAGTAATTTCTGTGACTCTGATTGATAAGGTAATTTAATGGCACCGATTCCGTGTGTAAAGCAGCCGAAGGTAGGCTCCAGGCCAGGAACTGTAAGATACTTGTATCTTATATAATGCAGGGTGCCAACTTCTCTCTACACATTGGCAAATTCAGCTTTATTTTGTATTAAAATGATGGCAGGCATTAAATGCATATTTTTATTATTTTTTCCCTTAAACCTTTCTCACCCCTTTAAAAGTAAAATTGAAAGAAATTGGCACAAAGTTTTTCAGCGCTAGCAAAGCTAAATCCCTGCGGGTCCATGTGCAGGTTCATCCGTGCCTGTGGTGCGCATGTATGGATGTGTGTAGTATGGAAGGACTTTTTGCACATATATTTGTTATATATATATTTCTAAGGGCCAAATGCGAGCTGAAAAGCCCCTAGGGGAGTCAAATCAGGGAAGGAGGATTAGACTTCGAAGCAGCTGTGTTAGGCGTCCAAACACTGTTGTTATAAGCAAGCCATGGGGGAACGCGAACCGCCCTCTCTCTGCTTTGCTGCAGAAGCGGTTTGCGCTGAACAGTCAGTGGTTTGGATAAATGGGTACCTGGAACCAAATCCACCCCTGGCAAGGCTGGTACCACACCAGAATCGGACCGGCATTTTGTAAAACCGCCCAGTCGCAGCTCTCCAAGACTCGTTCCCTAATGTGCACATTTCCCACCGTGTAGCCAACCCGTGCTCTCTGCGGGGAGGAGGATGCCGCCAGCCCGGTTTTACAGGAAAGTCACGAGGAGAGCGCTCTGCCCGAGACGACACAGAAGGGCCGTGACGGAGCGGAAGGTTGAAGGGTCTCCCAGCCCCGAGGCTGGCGGCGGCGCTGCCCTTCGCCGCCGGGAATGCCCCGGCAGCCAGCGGGATAAGGAGCTGGCGAGGAGCGCGCCATCATCATTGGAGAGACAGCAGCTTAAAAACATCCACTCCCAAATAACAAGGGGTTTATATTTGCTTAACGCTGAGTTTTAAGGTCATTTTTTGAATGAATTATACCCTTGAGCAAACATGGGTTTCTAAAACAATTATTAGCTTAAAATGCTAAACCGTTTCCCCTGGTTTTGATTTGTTGAAATGGTTTTGTTTGAAGTAGAGGCAGCATCAAGAAGGAAGATCCCTAGCTGGTTTTTAATTAGTGCGAGAAATGTTACAGTAGCAGTTTTTAACAACTGTAATGTTTACACTGTTCCACATCGGACCGGACAGCCGTGTTCAGGATCACACAACCTTTCAGGTCAGACACGACAGTATCTCCGGGACGCCTCAAGATGCAGCAGCAACAACAGCTGGCAGAAAGCATATATCGAAAGGGGAAAAGGCCCCACGTACTGGCGTAGCTCCCGACAGGCGGCTGCTCGCTGCCTGTTGCCGCCACACCTCTGTGCAACGGGTGAATACAGAGAGTCCAAGAAGGAAAAAGAAACTCTTTCCTCTCAACAAAATTACTACCTCTCAACCAAACACAAACTTCAGAGATCTATAAATTATGGGTCTAGGCTTTTCCCCTCCCTCTTCTCCTGTAATTATTTTTTCAATCAGTTGACTTTAATTAACGTGTCCTAGGAGAGCAGGCCCGCTGCATGGGAATGGCTGCGTTACACATGCAGAGCGTGTGCTTCCCCAGCCCGCCCAGGCTGGTCGCGGAGTTCAGGAGCAGAGGAGCTCTGAAGGCAGATAGCACTGACTGATAGATGTGAACGAAACATCCTCATTAAGGAAACATTTGAAAATATCATTTACCCTCAAATCATGTCATTTTAAAGATGGATGAGATTAAAAACCTACAGAAAAACCTTAGCGGAGCATCAGCTAGCAGTTTCTTCAGGCAATGCCTCCTCGGGCATGTGAGGGAGAGGGATGCTGTGGGGGAGCTTTGGGTTGACCCATGCAGAGCCCCGGCGTGGGGGAGGCAGAGCTGGGATGAACCCATTGCCTTCGGCTTACAATGAGGATTTGCAGTCACATACGTTAACTGTGCTCCTCACAATGGGCAATAACATGTTTTTATAATTCTTCCTAGCGTTACTGAGAGTGCAAGAAGATAAGGTTGCAACAGCTTCCAGTCTGAACTCCATTTTCAGCTGCCCCAAACTTATCAAACAGATGGAGAGTGGTTCACTAGAACGTGCAATAATGAATTGAAACGTCTAACTTTTAATTTATTCTTCCTTTATATGTTTCTGTGGTGGATAAAACTCCTAGGTATCAATATATGTTTTTCTGCGCTTTCCCGTTACCAGGGTATGTGAATGCTCTGCCCTTGGAAGCAGCAGAAGTATGTGTATATGCGGGTAATAATTAGCACTCAGATAGCACTTTACATTCGTTAATCACCATAGTATTCCTATTAATCGTGAGGTGAGGAAGTATTAGCATTGGGTGGGAGAATAGGTATTGCATCATTAAAGCAAGCCTTTTAAGGAAAAAAGGTGTCCAGTTTGGGGTAAAAATCATCCAAATATGTTTGTGGAAAGTATTTGAGTATTATAGCAAAATTTTCAGGCACCAAATCTTTTACTTACAAACACAGAAGCAGGACTAATTCCCCTCTGCTCCCAAGCGGAACTGCAAGACACTGCAAACCAATACGGTGGCAAAGATTTTAAGTAAATCCTTTGATGCGGGTGGCACTGAAGGTAGCGCTTTGTAGGTCTGCGTTTTTGCAGTCAGCCCCTGGAAGCCTAACGGCCGGACACTTTCACTGTGCGCACTTCGACATTATAATGGATGAGTCCAAGAAAGGCAAAGGGACAGTTTTCTACCAACATCTCCGTCGTTTGATTCCTCATCTAAGACAGGTCAGCCAGGCTGCGCTGGGGCTTGTGTCCGACTGCACCCGGCTGTTTGTTCATTCATGACTTCTGCAGACATGACATTCTCTCCCTCATCTGCTAACACGTCTGTGTGAAGAATGGCATCGATAAGATCACAATCTAAGGCCATGATGTCATTCTTAGGCAGGATTGCCTTTGGTCCATCGAGAACTAGGTCCTTCCCCAATAGCAGCCATGTTGATGCTCCAAAGGAAAGTAAAAAGAACCTCGCAGAGCCAAGTGGAGGATAACCGGCCCCCAGGAAAAGGTCTGTCGATCTTTGGTTGAGGTCACCTTATTTTTACGTGGATGGTGTGTCTGAGACCGGCTTAGGAAAACATGATGTCAGGGTATGGGGCTCTCCCAGCACTGCCAAGAATTGCTTTCCAAGAGCTTGGTCACTCGCAGAGAGTAGGAGGGCCGGGGGGCACAAGATAGCTCCAGCCCCTCGCTTCTCTCTGTTGGCAGCTGGGAGAGACCCTGCAGAACCCAAACGACCCGACCCTCTGTGCAGCCGGCTGCTGGCGTGCCTTCCCTCCCCCGGAGAGCTGGTGAGCAGCCCAGCTACGTTAGCCTGAAGAGGAAAGGAACCGTGCCAAGAGGAGAGCAGAAGAGGCTCTTTTCCTCTGTGGAACCAGGGCTGAAAGGACCAAGGTGGGCCAGGGGCCCCGTAAGGCTCCTGCCCACCGCGGGGCACCTTTAGGCTCTCCCTTCCCCGCGCTTCACTGCCGGGCGCTGACGCAGCTCCCGGTGAATCAAGGAACGCAAACTAATGTCAGCGTCAGATTTACATTACCATATACATCAGCAAGTCAACAAAACGCCCAAGTTGTTTGCAAACACCTACTGATTGCTAAATTGGACAATTACAAATCACCCATGAATGAATGTAAATGCCTGGTTCCCACGTACACGCCAAGCTTCGCTTCTCATGCTGCGAGAGCTTTCGTTGATGCTCCTTCAGCGGCGAGCAGGCTGCCGGTCCAGCGCGGAGCCGAAGCCCGCCGTGCCTTCGCAGGAGGCGGCAGCGTGCAGGCGGCGTTGCCTCCGGGCAGCGGCGATGGAGGTGTTCCCACCGGGCGCTTCGTGCGCTGAGCAATAACCAGACACTCAGCAGCAGAGGTGAGCCCGGGCACGAGCTCCCGCTGCTGCGGTTATACCGTTCTTGGGAGGCAACGGGGGCGTCTGGATGGTGCTGCGGAGCTCTCCGCGGAGGTGCGGGTCGGTGTAGCGCTACACGGGCTCTCTCCACGGAGAAACGTGGCACCGCACGGGCACGGCCTCAGTGGCACCTTTGATCTTTGCCAAACTGTCCTGCCTTAACGGCACACATCCACTGCTCGTATTGCCAGTTCGGAGGGAGAGGTTTATCGATGCAGAAATACTTTCATAAGTCAGCCTTTACCTGACAGAAACAAAACCCACGCGTTAAATTTCAGCGCTGCCGTAGCTGATGTGGTGCAGTTTAGCTGTGAGCTGTTGGCAGCTGGGAGCTGTGGTGGGCTCTTCTCTTCTGCTGTGTTTTGTCTTGTGCATTCTGAAAGCGTGCTGTGATGCAGCACGTACTTTATGCGTTATTAAGATAATTTTACTTAGATTGTGTAATACAGTTAGAGACTGGGATAATGACAGTGGGCAATTAGCTGAATAAAAAAAAGGGAATACTATTACTACAAGAATATTAAAAAAAGATTTGCTATTATTACTGAAATGATCATTTCTAGATACATTAGTTGTGTCTCTACGAGTTGTGTGAACAACGGCAGCTTCTCGTCTCTGAAGCGGAGCCAAGCATACGCTTCCTTGCCCCAAAGCACTTGTGGAGACAAAAGGCCTTCAAACGCCGGTCACCAAGGCTTCCCGTCACCTGTGTCCGCTCTCTGCTCTACCTCTGACTCCTAGGTCAGGCTTGTCATCACATTTACAGAAGGAAAAAGGATTTATAAACATTATCCGTATTCACCAGGAAAACTAACTTTTTATAGCAGTTTTACAAATGCAGGCACTGTACTAGAGGTGGAGATATTAAAAGTCACATTATTCTGTAGCTGTCAGCACTTCTTCTTGGAAATAGGAAATGCAAATGAATCCCAAGTATTATGCCCCAAATCCTCTAGCTTCTTTAGCATAGAAAGAAATAGGAAACTATTAATCCTGTGGCTGCTGCCATTCACCAAACGTTCATCTTTGGGTGCTAGATTTTCTGTCACTATGTTCTTGCTCATGTCTCAATAGAAAAAAAGCTTTGATTTATTCTGAGATTTGAGAAGAACAAATTTGTTTCCAGCTGGTATTTCAAATCAAAACATTTTGTCTGGCTTACTTCAACTTCATATGTAATTACATTCCTCTTTGTGCAATAACAAAGAATAAGTATTTTGAAGAAGGGTGAAATAAGAAATTTTAAGTTGAATCTGTTCAAAATGCCCTGCCCCTGAAATCTCCCCCAAATTCTTCCCTGAAAAAAAATATGGATTCATATTTTTCCTTCATGTGGGGAAAGGAATTAAACCTGCTTCCATGAATCATAGAATCATAGAATGGTTTAGGTTGGAAGGGACCTTGAAGATTATCCAGTGCCACCCCCTGCCCTGGGCAGGGCCACCTCCCCCCAGCCCAGGTTGCTCCAAGCCCCGTCCAACCTGGCCTTGAACACCTCCAGGGATGGGGCAGCCACAGCTTCTTGGTGAACCTGCCCCAGGGGATCACCACCCTCAGAGGGAAAACTTTCTTCCTAATATCTCATCTAAATCTCCCCTCTTCCAGTTTGAAGCTATTCCCCCTTGTCCCATCACTCCATGCCCTTGGAAAAAGTCCCTCCCCAGCTCTACTGGAGCCCCTTTAGGCACTGGAAGGGGCTCTAAGGTCTCCCCGAAGCCTTCTCTTCTCCAGGCTGAACCCCCCCAACTCTCCCAGCCTGAAATCACGAGTGAAGTTAAAGGTTCCTCTGACTGACAAATCCTTGGAAATCCGAAGAGAGGTGGCTCAGCCTTCCCCCCGCTCCGTGCATGGCGGTGTGGAGCCCTCGCCGGCGGGCAGCCCCCATGGCTGTGTGCTGAGCGTCCCCCAGCGCTGGCGGGGACTCAGCCCGGTTGGGCAGTTTGAACTCCAGAAGCGAGAGCGTACCTGCCCGCTGTGCTTCCCACCACGGGGAGCTCTCCCCTTCCCCACAAACCGCTCGCCGAGGCAGGAACTGGTGCTCGGGCAAGTCGGCCCGCTGACCTGCCCCGTCACCGGGCACCTCTCCCTCCCTGCAGCTTAATCAGTCTCTGCCGTGTCCCAGCCGTCCCGAATGAACGTGCGGGGCTGACCGCCCATGTTACGTGCCGCCCAGCGCACACCAGCAGTGTTGGGGGAAATTAGGCAGAACTTACTGCCTTTTAACAGCTCTTTCCGCCGGTCACTGGTGCCATTACGCCTCTTGGCTTTCAGCATCTCCTGCAATTATGCAAAGCGGGGATTTCTCCACATGAAGAGAATCCTGAAAATTACAGGATCCTCTTTTGCTTCCATATGCACAAATCCATATACTGCAAAAAGTGGGGGGAAATGGGGTTTAAAGGCTCTCTCTTATTCTGGTGGCAGCTTGTTTTGTCAGGTATCAGTGGGTCCGGTTCTACCCAGTTACGTATACCAGTTTTGTCCTTTGGGCCTGCACACCTCTAGAAGGTATCTTAATGTGCCGAAACCTGAATTTTGACATAACTGCAAAGGGCTGTGATATTGATTTAAGTGGCTGAAGTCAGAGTGATAACGTATGACCCCTTTTTCCCTTTCCGACCCCCCCGGCAAAGCCGCTAAAGCTGCCCCGCTCATTTCCATCACACGTTGCGATAGGAAGCGGGCACTGCTGCCTTCCACTTTCATCTACAATTTAAGACCAAAAGGGACAGCACTCAGTAAACAACCAAAATAATCCTTTCAAAGTCGAGAAGATTTCTTTCCTATCTTTCCGGGTGCAAATTGTAGCAGGAGTCATGTGTTACTAATCTCCTCAGTGCTGCGGCAGGTCCTTAGCGAGTTAATACACACACCTCTCCAACATCCTCGAGGGGTTATAATGCTATTCCTAAGCCTAAATATAATCTCTAAAAGCAGTTTGCATTTGAAATGAAAAAAGTTTTCTGTACTTTGTTTCAAATTAACATCTCCCAGGGGCTGTACGGTGGCAGTGCGAGTAGCCAGTGTCAATGATGACCTCGCCCAGCTTTCTTCCGCACCGAGCAGAAGGCACACGGTTTGCACGGCCAGTCCCGCTCACAGGGAGCCCCATCCTCCCAGGCTCTGCCCGGCAGCAGGATTTATAGGGATATTGTCCCACCTACAATATTCCATACACAAAACTGTGCTGAAAGCAATGAACTCTCTTGTAAAATACAGCAGAAAAGTTCCTTGTTTTCCAGGTGTCCACTTGGTTCTAGTTGGAGCCCAGTTTGAAACGCTTCCCTCTCCCTCCACTTGCTTCAATCTGTCTTCTATTTCAAGTAACTACCCCATTTTCAACAGGTTTTTTAGGTGATTGCACCATCGTATGGCAGTGGTGGTTGATTGATGATCAACCTGATCTGTGATTGATTCTATGATCCCTGAAATACTCTTCATCAGTTGTCCTGAAGGTGCTTCACTTGTCTCTCCTACAGGTCTCCTGGCTATTCCAAATAAAAACACCCTCTGTCAGAAGACAGGACACACCTGGAGTAACCTGGACTGCCAGAGGTACCAAACAAGTGACTACCCCATGCGTATTCCCTCCTTTATGGCAGTATGAAGCAAATGCACATTCGAGTTTGCTTTTATAAATTCTTTTTTCAGTGTGGTTTTAGATGTGTTGTGGTCAGGAGAAAAAGATTACAGAACTTAAAGAATTTATAAGCTGCAGTTTTATTCACATGCTATAACCTCTTGACATCACGAGATTTTAAATACTTTTTATAACAACAATTTGGAGTAGCTTTATGCGTGGAGCCCTGTCCTCCAACATTATGGCTTAGCTTGGTGCCATCTGTAACACGGTTCATGTAATACGATGTGGAGATTCATGATTCCTCAATGGTATTTCCTTTTCCAAAAAGTGTTTGAAGTGGAGATTCTTTGTCTGGGAGCCATTAGTGAGCAAGAAGATCAGGAAGACCGTGAAATGGTCCCTGTAAGCTGGGAATCAAAAACCTTTGTCACAAGTGGGGGTGGTTTTAATTCTGCTCTTGAGGAAACAAAACACAGCAAAATTTCTGCAAAAGCAGAAAGTGAGCCGGCTCCTGGCTCACACTGTGTCTGGCTCACAGTGACGCTGCTGTGGTTACTCCAGAGGAAGGAAACACTGGTAACCTTGGCGTGGATCGTCCTGCTGGGGCAGTGGAGTGGGCTCCTCTATTGACTCGGGCAACTTTTGTACCGATGTACATCTGACTGTTGTCACCCAGTATGGGCGCTTAATCCTTCTAGCCACCAAGACTAATTTGTTTCTTATTGAAATTTTACAAATGCTTTCTGCCTAATGAGAGATCACCATCTGTTTAGTCAAGGTTCTTCCTCACTTCGACTGTGCCCGTACATCAGAGGTAAGTTATTTCCTCTTGTTCTTGATTTGGGCAGTTGAAACCCAGCAGCTAATTG
This sequence comes from Charadrius vociferus, assembly GCF_000708025.1. NCBI lineage: Eukaryota > Metazoa > Chordata > Aves > Charadriiformes > Charadriidae > Charadrius > Charadrius vociferus. The sequence goes on from NW_009647688.1 coordinate 1,928,762, forward strand.
AAAGGAGATACTCTATAAGTAGATCTAGTTGGAAAAACTATTCTTTGTTTCTTCTCTAAAATGCCTCTTAGATTTTCTTTCCAGCTGAAACCCCCCAGGATACATTGCAAAGCAAACTGAAACAAATATTTGCGTTTTATTTTGAAGTGCAATTTCTAAACGGGATGAAATAGAATTTTTGTTTTGAATTCAGCTGTCACCTTACTGGAGCGTATGAAGGGGAGCTGCAGCGTGCCGAAGGATTCTCTGGCAGGGTGTGGGGAGGCGTAGCCGCGACGTGCCGCCGTCCGTCTGGGCTGGCAGGTCTGGAGCAGGGGCTGAGCCCACAGGCTGTGGGTGACCCATGGGAAGAGGCCCTTCTGCGAGCTGAGAGATGTCCCAGGTGTGCGTTAGGGAAGAGAAACATCTGGGGGCTTTGCCGTCACTTAGAGAGGAGTGAGATGGTTCTGTGCCACGGGGAGTGAGGAGAAGTGCGTGGGAGCCGGCGGAGGTGCGGAGAGGCAGAGCTGTGACGTGGTCGGGGGTTTCCCGGGGAAGCGAGCCCCGTGTTTGGGTCGATGGAGCCCGTGCAAAGGCAGCAGGAGGGAGTGTTTGTCAGTATTGTACCGGAGCATCGCTCGCGGCGGGTGGTGAGCGTTTGCCCCAGCCGGGCACTCCTCCGCTTCTGCAGGCGTTGCGGTGAGCTCGGGGCAGGGGTGCAGCAACACCGCGGCCGCAGCACAGCCGTACTTTGGCCGCCGGGGGTGCGTGGCTGCCGTGGGAGCCGCTGAGCGGACAGGCACGGTCCGCATTCAGGAATGGGGCTGTTTCACTGGGTATTGGCCACAGTGACAGTAGAACGGGGCAAGACTGGAGGTGGTTGTCTGACAAAGGAGCAGAGGGGAGCAGAGGCACCAGTATGGTCACTGTATAAGGCACTGGGATGCCCCCATGCAACGCACTTCTCGTTCCTCCTTATCCGCATGCTACTACGCGCCAGAATTTCAGACACTCCCAATTTCAGAGCAGTCAGAGGAACCACATGGATTTCAGAGCGACTGCTCAGTGGCCTTTTAAACAGAAGGGGATTTTCAATATTGAGCTGTAATGAGAATCCTGAATAGGCATGAACTCTCTTTAAAATCAGTTCTGTGAAGCCAGTAGAGTGGGAGAATATTACTGTTTGGTTTGCGGTTATTCAATTACTTTTAAGCACCTTTTGTCAGATTTGTAATAAGAACAGATAAGGCAACTAGCTGCTAGGCATACTTGTGCGCTGTAAATATCGGAGATCATTAAATGTCACTGGGAAAGTTCCTGTTGTTACATTGATACTCTATAGGAACGGATATACTCTATTGACTCCGTGCGTTTGACATCAGACTCGGTTTGTAGCTCCGTCCCTTCTGCATGCGGTGAGGGAGAGGCAGACGCAGCCTCAGAACTGCTGTCCTCTCCTCCTCTCTTCGCTGTACCGCAGGCGGGCACGGTGGTGCCTGCTCCAGGAGACGGAACAATTGTCCAAGTATTCGTGACACACAGGAATCCTCCTGGGAAAAGAAAAGGGTGTTCTGGTCTTCCCGTCCCCAGCACTGGTGCCGGGGCTGTGCTGCCGAGGCGCTTACCAGCACGTTAGCGCTGGTGAATTAGGCTCAGGTAACTGAACAGCACAGATAATATAAAATAGGGATCTTCTCCTGTTCGGTGTGTTTAGCCCTGTCCCGGGCAGGGTTATTCAAACGCTGGGGGACGGCTCTCAGGGCCGGCGGAACCATCTCGTCTCTCCTGTGGGTTGACACCGACCAAGTCCCGGCTGAGGGCTGGGGGAGATGTCACCGCAAACACGTTACTGAAATTGAGGCGTTCGCCTTCAAAGAACTTGACTGATGCTCAGAGAAATTATTGTTAGTTTTCCAAAGGCACTCACACCTAATGGTTCTGTAAAAGGTACCCAAAGAATTGGGTTTTGAATGCAGACGGTGTGTCGTATGTCACAAGCAGTGAAGGAAGGCTGAGAAGAAGGTGCAAAGATTGCCTGAATAAGGCTTGGTAAGACAAATTTCAAACAGATTCTGCACACACAAAAGCATCAGTATTTGTCCTGGCACTAATAATAAACATCAAAGTTTATCTTGGGGTTTTTTTTGGCTGGTTTTATGGTTCCCATCAATGTAATTATCTGTGCCTCACAATGTTCAGTGTTTCCCCTTGTGACACTTGTCTGAAGGAAAGAAGTAATTGCATTGATTTTGTATTTTTTTTTAACATACAGATCCACTGTTGTACAGGGAGGAGTGATGTGATTTATATGAAGTTATTTGGGATATTTCTTATGAACGCAATAGCTGATGCTGGTTTTCTCACACCACAGATAAAGACTAATCATTAATTCATTCATGACAGATGAAATTAAGCTACTATTTTTATACACTTTTTTCCCCAAAGGCTCGATCAAGTATTTGTCTTTTAAATACAAAACACATATGGAGTAAAATGTGTATCTGAAGGGAGTATTTCCTACGAGTAATATTACTGGGGTAGCATCACTATCGATATACTCTTAATTGAAGAACCTTGGTTAAAGAAAAAGCAAATGCAAAAGGTGACCGGAGAAAAGTCAAGGCTAGAGTGAAGGACCGGGGGCACCGCCATATGCTGTAGGTTCCACGCCTGCCGCTCGCTGAGCACTGCAGCTCTTGTAGCAATTACGGGATGTCTAATTCTTCTCCGTTCTGCACAGTGTTTGGCAGAGATATGGTTCAAGTTAGTCTGACTGCTTAGCTTTGGATTTTGTTGGCTACATCACTGTAATACCCCTCCTGGACTTTAATTTTCCAATGATAGCACATCGCTAAATGGTTTTCTTGCGCATTCGTACCACTTTGTACTCCATCTCTTTACTGGGGCGGCCGAGAGAAACCCAACACGGTAGAGTCCTGCAGCTCTGGTGCCAGAGGTCCTGGGGCTGGGTGGGCTAATTAACCCGCATGCACGGCGTCAGAGGAAAAAAGAAATATCTGCACTTTCAGATGTGTCTGCACTTCATCAGACGTAGGTGGGAGCAGGTAAGGGTTACAAACAGGCCGTGGAAAGCCACGGCAGAAGGACTGAGCTTTTCTGCTTTGCCCACGGTGTCAGCTATCCCCCGGGTGAACTACATCCCCCGTACCCAAACCAGGGCGAAACGATGCTTCGCTAACCTGCCCGCAGAAACAGCCAGGCACGGAGATTCCATGGCCTCCTCCGGCCTCACCAAGAAACGATCGTTGTTATAATACTTTCTGCTTTGATCACCCCGTAACCGCTCCCGTGCTAAAGCCAGCGGGTGTGCCTGCCCCAGGACCCCCGCAGCGCACGCAGCGCCGCGCAGGACTGCAGTTTGCCATCCACGCTCTGACGGCAACCGCGTCGTTCAAACCAGCATCATACGGGCCAAGTTGTAACTCCGGGTCCCATCAAATTCAGTTTTTACATCCATGTCCACATGTCCAGAAAACCTCCTTAGACCCAGTCCGGTACGTGACAGCTCCTTAAATCCTTCTCTGTCACAAAACTTTCCTACAAGACCGCAGGTCATTTACAGAGCGACTGTGCCCCGCAGCCCCAGCCCTAGCGCTGGCAAAATCCTCTGAAGCTGAATTCTGGTTATTTGCCCTTCCTGCGTTACTCTCTAGTGCCCCCCGGTTCCACCCCCGACCCTTTCGAGAAGCGTTTTGCAGACAGAGCCTTCTGCGGCGAAGCAGATGGGAACGCGTACGTTTGCAGCGCGGAGGCGCTCCTTTGCTCCGGCTGCCAGAGATAACGGTGCCACATCCCCCTGCGCGCGTTCCGCTGCCGCCGTCCCAACGCTGAACGCAACTGATAAGCCCCCGGTGCGTAAATATTTGTATTAAGCTATCCAAATTTAAAATCCAGACCTTAAAAATAAAATAGTTTCTGACCTTTCAGCTCATTTATAATTAAAACCCTTTCTAATGTTGTGCATATAAATAATAGATAGCTGTTTTCACAGATCAATGCCTCAATGCCTTCTCCTGCTTGATAAGAAACATTTTTATGTAAAATTACTGTGCCTTTAAATTTAATAGGAAAATTTGATGTGTTAGCAACTATGGGTTGATCTCTATACATTTTTCAATTGTAAATTGCACTTTAAAAATGCAAACAATTATTAATATTGATTTGGACTAAAACAATATTGAATTTCAATATATTTCTGGCTCTTTTATGAATTACCCTGCACAGCCAGTGTGATTATGATGAAAGAGTATTTGCACGCTCAATTTCTTTTCAGCAAGAAACCTTGAAGAGCGCTAGTTGTGTTCAGGCTGATAATGATAAACCCATGCATTCAAGGAAAATAAGACTACCTTAAAAATCTCAACTCAAGCATAGTGAATTAATATTTCATCCTATACGTGCAGTTCTTATATCATGCTAGCTGAACTTTTGTTATTAACAACTACTGGGAGTTTAGTTAGAATGCAGCTCACCGCCTGAGCCCCTGTTTCGGCTGTGCATCGCGTGCGGTTATAAAATGATGTCAATCCATCACTGCAATTTCCCGCGACTAAGCAAAGAGACGAACAGATCCATGTCCAGGAACGCTGTAAGACGCCCGTTTATTTAAGTGCCATTAAAACCACGTTTCTATGCTGCGGCTGGAGGGAACGGTTCATGGCTCTGTTGGTAGAGGGGTTTGAGCGTTTCTTCCCATCTCAACCCTGATCTCAAGGCCTGTTTGCTAATTGCGTACTCAGACCTCCCCAGGGGCCGCCTCTGGGGACAGCCCTTCCCCAGGGACGCGGCGGTGGCCGTGGCCAGCACGGTGGCTCCAGCAGCGTGTCCACGTTAGGACACACAGGAGAGGGTGGCGAGGGGGTCTCTGAGAGCCCTGCCCTACGCGGATGGAATTGTCTGGAAAAGAGAAACCTTTTCCCCCTGGGGAAAAGAGGTGTATTGAGTCAGGACAGAATGTCAAAGGGAGATTTTCTGTAGAAATGGATTTTCAGAAAAATGTAATTTATTGGGCCTTTAAGTGGCATTTTCGTTGTGCGTGGCTGCTGTCCGCTCGGTCGGCTGTGCAGAAAGCGCGTGAAGCGCCGAGGGTCTTCTCGGCAGGCGGAGGGCTCTAATTCCCCACACCATCCTCTCCCCCCGCGCCGCCCCCGTGCCGGGGGGCAGAGACCTGGGGGGGGACCTCCCCCATCCCACCC